>NC_084755.1:4742490-4754990 GCF_033978785.1 Entelurus aequoreus
TCCAAATTAGGCATAATAATGTGTTAATTCCACGACTGTATATATCAGTATCGGTAATTAAAAGTTGGACAATATCGGAATATCGGATATCAGCAAAAAAGCCATTATCGGACATCCCTATTTAAAACACTTCTTTGTGGTCTACATCAGGGTTCCCTAACCTTTTTTCCACCAGGGACCGGTTTAATGTAGAGATGTCCGAAAATATTGAACTGCCGATATTATCGGCCGATGCTTTAAAATGTAATATCGGAAATTATCGGTATCGGTTTAAAAAAGTAAAATGTATGACTTTTTAAAAGGCCTCTGTACGGCGTGGTACACGGACGTAGGGAGAAGTACAGAGCAGTTGCGTCTCCCAGTCATACTTGCCAACCCTCACCATTTTCCCGGGAGACTCCCGAATTTCAGTGACCCTCCCGAAAATCTCCCGGGGCAACCATCCTCCCGATTTCCACCCAGACAACAATATTGGGGGCGTGCCTTAAAGGCACTGCTCAATAATTCATTATAACATTGATTTATTATTTTTTTGGGAGCAATGGCAAAAAAAGAATAAAGAAAGATAGACATAGGGATGATACTCGAAACCGGTTTTCCCGGTTGTTTGATAAGAAAAGAACCGAGTCCTCGGACTCGAATCCCTTTTTGAGAACCGGTACCCGTTATCGAGACCACTATAGTAAAGGAAAAGAGTTGATTCTTTCTTCGAATCCCGTCCCGACCAGAAATGCTCCGTGGGACATCACAAGAAATGACGTCACGTAGCTCAGTCATTAGGCGCAGATAGAGAAAGCAGGAAAACAATGGACGGGAAAAAGCGCTCCAAGGTGTAATAAAGTTCAAAACAAAAGCTATAATCCATCGAATAACTTTACTGAGAGATTTTAGCAGGGTAAAACACATGACCAACACTTTTACCACCAACCAGAAACATAGCAACCAGGCTAGCAACGCACCTCCTTTACGGCAGCTGTCGCAACGTTCTTAAAACAACCGCAGCACATACATATATATACAACATATCTCCCTTTTTGAACTTTGGTTTTTCTTTCCTTGTAAACGTTACAAAATCACACTGTAGATGTGCTGTCTGTCTAATTATAAATAATGCAGAAGAGGCGTGTTGGCTGACTTCTTGACGTTTACTTTCACAGCGTGGCAACATGCAACGCTTTTCGGGGCTACCGCGCATGCTCGTAACTCCCGTTGCATGCTGGGTAGTGTAGTTGTTGTATTCTCTCGCTCATAACATTTTTCCCCCATAAAGAAATAATGTTAACTCAATAAAGTGTATTTCTTTTTTTAGCTTTAACTTTTCATTTTTTTAGCATTGTAACCACATTTGCAAACAACTTTTCTCTTCATAGAATTTTCTTTCAATAAAGAAATAAAGTGCAAAAATGTCAAAGCATCATAACAAACAGTTATGTTCCAATAGCAGCAGAAGTGCACTTTTTGGAGAGCTGTATTATTTTCAGTTTTGTGCCCAAGGGACTGATTTTATTTAACACTATATTATTATTTATACACCTATAGTGATCACAGAGACAGCTTGTTTTTGTGTTACTGTATATATTTGTTTCTCTGAAAAATATACTTTGGGTAACAACAGTCAATATTTATTTATTTTATTGTATTTTTTTAGGTGGGTAACAGTCAATATTTATTTATTTATTAGATTTTATTTTTTTCTTATATAATAAAAGTGAGCTTTTGTTAAACCAAATATTGTGTGTTTTTTTCCATATACAACAACCTATCTGGACTCCATAAGAGAATCGATAAGGAATCGGTTCGATAAGAGGATTCGATAATAGGCTCGAACTCGATAATTTCTTATCAAACATCATCCCTAGATAGACAAAAGAAAAGAAAACAGCCTGCATGGCAGCTTTGTGTCAACATTGCAACTTTTTCTAGATAGATTTCACCTCATTCCACTTTTTTAAATGTTTTTTTAATTTTTGCAATAGCATTTAATTAGCTCCGGCCGCAAATGGCCCCCCGGGGCCGCACTTTGGACACCCCTGGTTTATAGGGTCGGGCGCAATAAGTGTTCAACTTCAGCCTAAACCCTTTTGGTCTGCAACATTTTCAATTTATGAACGTACAACTATTTGTTTATGTAAAACTGTTTGTTTATTTTGTTGACCACTGACCGAAGAAATAATACTAAACTAAACTAAATGATGATCATGTCTTCTCGCAGCATAGTCCCTGAATCCAGTGTTAACATCATTTGTCTTCTTTTGTTCTTGCAGAAGGACATCCGGGACTACTCGTCCCTCTTTGACTTGTGTGATGGAGTGGACTGCATCTTCCACTCGGCAGCTTACGGCATGTCCGGCCCAGAACAGGTGACCTTTGCCACATGTCAACATCACTCATTTCATGTCTAATTATCCAGACATGAACACACCTCATTACCATTCTTTTTTCAACTAATACACAGTAAAAGTGTGACGTGGAAAGGCAATGCATTATGGGTTGTGCTGCATTGTGACTGCATCTTTACATTGGGTTCAATGCAAGACTGTCATAAAGTTGTTGTTTTTTTCCTTAACAAGTTCCAAATAGGCTAGCGCAGTTGTTAGCGCTCGTGCCTCACAGCGAAAAGGTCCTGGGTTTGATTCCCAGGCTTTTTTGCATGTTCTCTCTGGGTACACTGCAAAAAGTCAGTGTTCAAAAACAAGAAAAAAAAACCACAAAAATGAGGGGTATTTTACTTGAACTAAGCAAAATTATCTGCCAATAGAACAAGAACATTTGGCTTGTCAAGACTTTCCAAAACAAGTCAAATTAGCTAACCTCAATGAACCCAAAAATACCTTAAAATAAGTATATACTCACTAATAACAAGTGCACTTTTCTTGGTAGAAATAAAAGAGACCTTTTTGCTCAATATGTTGAAAGATATTCTTAAATGAAGTAAATGCTAGTGCCATTATCTTGACATAATGATATGCGCTCGGCATTACATTTCTTCAAACCAGCAAACGTATACTAAAAACTAGTATATTGTTCTTAATGGGAAGGCAACAAGGCAAGCGCTTGTTACTCTCGGGGTCTCCTAGCCGCTCAGGCTAATCATATGGTCTAAAAATGCATTTTTCCATGGATAACATGACATCATCGCGCCAAGTGCGTGCTCTTTCAGTCTATTAGTGCGCATATATACAGCCCGGTACCCGGCCAAAATCTTTTTAATTGAAAAAAAAATAAAAAAGAGGGGGAAAAAAAGAAAGAAAAAAAAAAAGATAAGAAAAAACAATTTTTTTTAAAAAGAAGAAAGAAAAAAAAAAGGAAAATAAAGAAAAAAAAGACAGAGAAAAAAAATTTAAATACAAAAATAAAAAAATAACCAAAAAATAAAAATTAAAAAATATTGTAATTTTGAGGAATTTATCTGAATGTGCATGAACTATTTCTTAGGGATGTCCGATAATGGCTTTTTGCCGATATCCGATATTCCGATATTGTCCAACTCTTTAATTACCGATACAGATATTCCGATATTGTCCAACTCTTTAATTACCGATACCGATATCAACCGGCGTGGCGAAGTTGGTAGAGTGGCCGTGCCAGCAATCGGAGGGTTGCTGGTTACTGGGGTTCAATCCCCACCTTCTACCATCCTAGTCACGTCCGTTGTGTCCTTGGGCAAGACACTTCACCCTTGCTCCTGATGGCTGCTGGTTAGCGCCTTGCATGGCAGCTCCCGCCATCAGTGTGTGAATGTGTGTGTGAATGGGTGAATGTGGAAATACTGTCAAAGCGCTTTGAGTACCTTGAAGGTAGAAAAGCACTATACAAGTATAACCCATTTATCATTATTTATTTAACCGATACCGATACTGATATAAACAGTTGTGGAATTAACACATTATTATGCCTAATTTGGACAACCAGGTATGGTGAAGATAAGGTCCTTTTTTTTTAAATTAATAAAATAAAATAAGATAAATAAATTAAAAACATTTTCTTGAATAAAAAAGAAAGTAAAACAATATAAAATCAGTTACATAGAAACTAGTAATTAATGAAAATGAGTAAAATGAAGTGTTAAAGGTTAGTATTATTAGTGGAGCAGCAGCACGCACAATCATGTGTGCTTACGGACTGTATCCCTTGCAGACTGTATTGATATATATTGATATATTGTTAATATTAATAACTGTATCCCTTGCAGACTGTATTGATATATATTGATATATAATGTAGGAAGCAGAATATTAATAACAGAAAGAAACAACCCTTTTGTGTGAATGAGTGTAAATGGGGGAGGGAGGTTTTTTGGGTTGGTGCACTAATTGTAAGTGTATCTTGTGTTTTTTATGTGGATTTCATAAAAAAAAACACCCAAAAAAATGATACCGATAATAAAAAAAACGATACCGATAATTTCCGATATTACATTTTAAAGCATTTATCGGCCGATAATATCGGCAGGCCGATATTATCGTACATCTCTACTATTTCTGTTCAAAATTGTTTGAAATGTTAAATGAGTACCTATTTTCTATTGTTTCATTGAAAATAAATAAGCAAAGTCCATTTGGCTGTCATCTGTTTTAATTACACAATTTTGTCAAAATCATGATTTTTTTTTTTCATGCTTGAAATAAGAAATGAGGACTTTAAAAAAGTAGTTTTATACTTGTGAGTGTTGATGACACAGCTTTGCAACAGTTGATATTCTAGTTTCAAGCATGTTTTACTCAATATAGGTCATAACATCTCAGCAACAAGCTGTAATATCTTACTGACATCATTTAGGACCAAAACACTTAAAACAAGTAAAACACTCCAACATAAAATCTTATGTATGTCCCGGGATGCCCAAAATGTCCATAACACACCCAGCCGAGTCCCACGGGGACGGGGGATAAAAGTTGGAAAAGTCGGCAAAAATGTTCAAAATACCTACCCAGGTTGGAGTCCCACAAGTCCCGCCCCCGGCCGGGATGCCCAAAATGTCCAAAACGTGCCCAGCAAAGTCCCACGGGAAGGCGGGGAGAAAAGTGAGAAAAGTGGGTAAAATGTTCAAAAATCACACCCGGGTTCGAGGGCCACAAGTCTTAAGACTCCATGTGGGACTCGAACCTGGGTAGGTATTTTGAACATTTTTGGGACTTTTGCCGACTTTTCCAACTTTTATCCCCCCTCCCTGTGGGACTCGGCTGGGTGAGTTATGGACATTTTGGGCATCCCGGGACTTGCACGGCCGGCGGCGGGACTTGTGGGACTCCAACCTGGGTAGGTATTTTGAACATTTTTGGGGACTTTTGACGACTTTTCTCACTTTTCTCCCCCACTTCCCGTGGGACTTTGCTGGGTGCGTTTTGGACATGTTCCGTCATCGTCTCGGGACCTGTGCGGCCGGCGGCGGGACTCGTGGGACTGGAACCCGGGGAGGTATTTTGGACAAAATTGGGACTTTTGACCATTTTGGCCGCCTTTTCCCCTCTTCTTCCCCGCCTTCCTGTGCACCATTGCTGGCTGTGTTTTGGACAGTTGGACAAAAATAGTTTCAAGCATGTTTTACTCAATATAGGTCATCAAATCTCAGCAACAAGCTGTAATATCTTACTGACATCATTTAGGACCAAAACACTTAAAACAAGTAAAACACTCTAACATAAAATCTGCTTAGTGAGAAGAATGATCTTATCAGACAGAAAATAAGCAAATATCACCCTTATTTGACATATTTCATCTTACTTAGACTTCACTTTTTGCAGTGTGCTTTACCAGTGTATTGATAACGCTCTTCTTCCTTTTTTGTTGGCAGCTGAGGAAAAAGCAGGTGGAGTCAGTCAATGTGGGCGGGACCAATAATGTCATAAATGGTAAGAATGGGTGCGGTAAATGTGAAGTGTCTTGTTCAGCAATCAATGTATCTGTCAGTGTGCAAAGAAAGGAGCGTCCCCCGCCTGGTGTACACCAGCACCATCAACGCAGTCTTTGCAGGAGAGCCGATCGAGGACGGCGACGAGGCCTCCGTCCCCTCTGTGCCCCCCCACATGGTCAGAATTCACCTCAGGTGTCATCCGACTGTGCGTGCTCATCACTTTGTCTCTTCCAGCACATCGATCACTACTCCAGGACCAAAGCTATGGCGGAGCAGATGGTGCTGTCGGCCAACAGGTGCTCCCTCAAAGGTGCGTAAGGTAACGGGTTGCAGTAGAAAGGTCAATGGGAGCCATAAATATCCCCGTGAGGAGTTTGGTCGTGCAGTTGTAGCCACAATATTAAATGACATGTTGTATTGGATGTCCTGACCTCGTACGTAGACTGCATCAGCTCTTGTGCATCACAAAGAGACTTTAGTTACATCATGTTTGCATCAACAGGTATAAAGCCTCCCCTTTCCTCGCCACGCAACCCTACACCTTATCAGCACTCGCCTCCTTATAAATTCAATCAAGCTTAGAGCCTTCAAGTTAAAGATCATATGCCAGCCTCGGGAGTTCACATTTTCCACCGCCTTGAGTGAGTCAACCTGTTCTTGGCTAGATTCGGATGGTTTTGCACCAAAATGCTTCAATTTAATTGTCAATTTTGTGGGAAATTTAAGATATTCCTTATTATTCATGTTTTCAAAGCAATACTGAGGCCATAATCCCCTCAATTTACCCCCAAAAATGGATTAAGTGGCTGGAATATAAAGACAATATAACATACATATGCAAAAGTGCAATATATTTATCTGTACAGTAATCTATTTATTTATATCTGCACCTTATTGCTCTTTTATCCTGCTCTACCATGAGCTAATGCAACAACATTTCGTTCTTATCTGTACTGTAAAGTTCAAATTTGAATGACAATAAAAAGGAAGTCTAAGTCTAAGTTTGATGTGGAAAACTAAACTCTTATTTACATTTAAATCTCTCTTTTATGTCCATATTTGCCCAGACATTTGCTGTAGACAGACTTCATACTTGTATCTACTAAATAATACATATATTTAAATAAAGTGTCTCATATGGCAAAATATGTCTTAGATCACAGGTGTCAAACTCAAACACATTATTTTAGGCCCGCGAAAGCCTGGAAATAATATGCGTTTAATAAAATGCTTAATCTTTTCTTACTAAATATATTTGTTCTTTCTCTTTTGACATGAAAAATCATGTACTGCATGCAATTGCATATCTTTTAAAATTCAATATTATCAAAATCAAAATATTATATTATCATTAGGGATGTCCGATAATATCGGCCGATAAATGCGTTAAAATGTAATATCGGAAATTATCGGTATCGTTTTTTTTATTATCAGTATCGTTTTTTTATTTTTTTTATTTTTTATTAAATCAACATAAAAAACACAAGATACAATAATTAATGCACCACCCAAAAAACCTCCCTCCTCATTCACACAAAATGGTTGTTTCTTTCTGTTATTAATATTCTGGTTCCTACATTATATATCAATATATATCAATACAGTCTGCAAGGGATACAGTCCGTAAGCACACATGATTGTGCGTGCTGCTGCTCCACTAATAGTACTAACCTTTAACACTTAATGTTACTCATTTTCATTAATTACTAGTTTCTATGTAACTGTTTTTATATTGTTTTACTTTCTTTTTTATTCAAGAAAATGTTTTTAATTTATTTATCTTATTTTATTTTATATATTTTTTTTAAAAGTACCTTATCTTCACCATACCTGGTTGTCCAAATTAGACATAATAATGTGTTAATTCCACGACTGTATATATCGGTTGATATCGGTATCGGTTGATATCGGTATCGGTAATTAAAGAGTTGGACAATATCGGAATATCGGATATCGGCAAAAAGCCATTATCGGACATCCCTAATTATCATGTGTTCCAAAAATATTTTTTGTTAAAATAAAGATAAATACTGTACTTAAATATTTGCTTGACTTATGATTTCAAAACAAATGATCACTCTAATTGTAGACTGTAAAATTGACAATAGATTTTACGGTTGAATTCTGTCGACTGAAGTAAAATCAACTTTGGTACTGTTTTTTTTCCATATACAGTAAGACACTAAAACATTAAAAAAAACAAAAAAAAAACATTAAACAACAAAATTTTGTGGTAAAAAACAAACAAACTGGCAGCTCTGTTGCTTGAATTTTACCACTAAAAACAGTGGTTTGGTTTCTCCATTCCATTAAATTTTTTTATATGCTGTAAAATAAACACTGCTTTTACTGTAAAATTCTGGTGACTGAGCTGCCAGTTTTTAAAGTACAATTTTAATATTTTTTTGTACTTTATGTAAAAAAAAATATTGTTAATCTATTATTAATATACATGTATATTCATATATTACTCATTGTTAAAATCGGCCCTCCGATGTGGCCCTCAATGAAAACCAGTTTGACACCCCTCAATCGTTAATTTTTTTAATCCAAATGTTGTAAACGGTTGATCTCTTCTGCTATTTATTACTATTAATTTAATAGGGTTTTGTTTCCTGGTCACATGGTGGTCGCTTGTTGCTGGGCAGACTTCAGAAGGTTCAGCATGAGTGAACAGAATGATCGATTATAAAGATGATAAGACTCAATAAATAAGTATGTTTATGCACACATGGAATACCAATCACAAGTTTGTAGACACTTCATTATTAGTTTATGTCCAACATGCATATAATCACAATGCAGCACACCACATTTCAACATGTTCAAAAAGGAGTAGGAAGAAGCAGATCTTATTTAAGATGACTGTTTTTTTTTCGTTTTCCAGCAATAACTTTCACATGCGTTCACTTCCTGTACTCAATCTGGAATACAAACAACAATCTAATAAGGAAGTCTCAACAATACACTGTATTAAATATAAATAGCAATGGTTTTACGAGCAGAGGAGCATGTTGGGCAGCGCACACACACAGAGTACTTACAAGCAGACACAGTGTGTAGACAGAAAAGGGAGAACGGACGCATTTTGGTGTGAAAAGTAAAGATAAAGGTGAAGTTATAACACTGAAACACCCTCAGGAAGAGCTGCTTGAAGACATGGCTAGCTAGCTAGCGGCTAACGTCCATCCACAGTGTTTTAGCTATTTCTAAATCACTAATCCTCGTCTCCATGGCGACAAATAAAGTAAGTTTCTTACAAGTATCATTATCACTGCAGGACGAGGAATAGCTAAACATGCTTCACTACACATCTACGCATCAAAATGTAAACAAACACCATTGGTGGATCTACACCTGACATCCACTGTAATGATACCAAGTACAGGCACGTATCTAGTCGATACTACTATGATTACGTCAATATTTTTTGGCATCACAACATCTTCTTTCGTTTTTTTAAAATGTATATTATGTTTATAAAGTCAGTAAATATAAACCTGGACACATGACGACTTTGAATATGACCAATGTATGATCCTGTAACTCAGGGGTGTCCAAACTTTTTCCACTGAGGGCCGCACATTGAAAAATCTAAGCAAGCGGGGGCCATTTTGATATTTTTTATTTTAAAAACCAATATATGTATAAAAAAATATACGTTTAGGCCTCCACTCAGGCTTGATCCCGGGGACCCCAAAGGGTTTTGGTAAAAAAAATTAAAAAAAATGTGTCATTATTTAGTATTATCTTTATTATTGTTCAAGGTTTAAATCTCTAGATCAACATTAGTTCTATCTGTCAGTATAAAGTTTTTAAAGATTGAAGTTGTATGCTCTTTTTGTCAAAGAAAACATTGTTTTTTTTAGGGCTGCAACTAACGATTAATTTGATCATCGATTAATCTGTCGATTATTACTTCGATTAATCGATTAATAATCGGATAAAAGAGACAAACTACATTTCTATCCTTTCCAGTATTTTATTGGGAAAAAACAGCATACTGGCACCATACTTATTTTGATTATTGTTTCTCAGCTGTTGGTACATGTTGCAGTTTATAAATAAAGGTTTATTTAAAAAAATAAATTAAAAAAAAGCCTCTGCGCATGCGCATAGCATAGATCCAACAAATCGATTACTAAATTAATCGGCAACTATTTTTATAATCGATTTTAATCGATTTAATCGATTAGTTGTTGCAGCCCTAGTTTTTTTATGGAAAAAACACTAAATATGCAATATTTTCCCCCAGTAACATTTTAAAGTGGAATATTTGAGATTATATAATAATTGGAGCCTTAAAAATGTCAATATTTCATAACATTGATTCATTATTTTTTTTAGCAATGACACACACAAAATCCCACAAAAATTATTGGGGAGATCCAAAAATGTTTAAAAAAAAATTATACCTTTTTTTTTTTTTTTTTACTGTTTACTTTTAACACAATAATCTCGAGATCGACTTCAGATCCATCCGTCAATTATAAGTTTTATTGTTTGTTCGTTTTAGGCCCTTCTTTAAAAAAAAACAGCTCAGTTTTTTTATATGGCAAACACAAAATATGCAACATTTTCCCTAAAGAATATCTCAAAGTGGAATATTTAATGTGACGTAATTGGAGCCTTGTCAATAATTCATAATGACATTGACTTTGATTCATTATTATTTTTTTAAAGAATAAACAGCCTGCATGGCAGCTTTGTGTGATTATAGTAAACATTGCAACATTATCTTGTTACATTTCACCTGTTTGCTCTTTTATGCCAGTGGTCCCCAACCTTTTTGTAGCTGCGGACCGGTCAACGCTTGAAAATTTGTCCCATGGACGGGTGGGGAGGGGGGGGGGGGGGTGTATTTAAAAAAAATATATATATATTTTTTGTTTACATAAATAAATACAATCATGTGTGCTTACGGACTGTATCCCTGCAGGCTGTATTGATCTATATTGATATAGAATATATATATTGTGTTTTTTATGTTGATTTCATTAAAAAAAAAAAGAAAAAAAAAGAGTGAAACTAGCTAATTCGAATCTTTTTGAAAAAATTAAAAAAATAATTTATTGAACATCATTAGTAATTTTTCCTGATTAAGATTAAGTTTAGAATTTTGATGACATGTTTTAAATAGGTTAAAATCCAATCTACACTTTGTTAAAATATATAACAAATTGGACGAAGCTATATTTCTAACAAAGACTAATCATTATTTCTTCTAGATTTTCCAGAACAAAAATTTTAAAAGAAATTCAAAAGACTTTGAAATAAGATTTAAATTTGATTCTACAGATTTTCTAGATTTGCCAGAATAATTTTTTTGAATTTTAATCATAATAAGTTTGAAGAAATATTTCACAAATATATATATATTTTTTTTATTCTTGTGCGGCCCGGTACCAATCGGTCCGCGGACCGGTACCGGGCCGCGGCCCGGTGGTTGGGGACCACTGTTTTATGCCACTTATGTTTTTTTGTTTTTTCATCGTATTTTTAGAATGTGCCTTGGGCCGTTAAAAAATGACCTGCGGGCCGCAAATGGCCCCCGGGCCGCACTTTCTACACCCTGGCTGTAACTACTTGGTATCGGGTCGATACCTAAATGTGTGGTATCGTCCAAAACTAATGTAAAATATCAAAGAAGAGAAGAATAAGTGATTATTACATTTGAACAGAAGTGTAGATAGAACATGTTAAAAGAGAAAGTAAGCAGATATTAACAGTAAATGAACAAATAGATTAATAATCCATTTTCTACCACTTGTCCTTAATAATGTGTACAAAATAATAGGTGTATAAATGACACAATATGTTACTGCATACGTCAGCAGACTAATTACGAGTCTTTGTTTGTTTACTTACTACTAAAAGACAAGTTGTCTAGTATGTTCACTATTTTATTTAAGGATTTAACTGCAATAATAAACATATGTTTCATGTACACTAAGACTTTTTTGTTAAAATAAAGCCAATAATGCCATTTTTTGTGGTCCCCTTTATTTAGAAAAGTACCGAAAAGTATCGAAATAATTTCGGTACCGGTACCAAAATGTTGGTATGGTTACAACACTGCTGTGATGACTAAAAGCTGTCTAACGCTTGCTTTGCTGCCTATAAAGGTGGAGGTCTGTTGAGGACGTGCGTCCTGCGGCCTTGCGGCATTTACGGCCCCGAGGAGCGGAGACACCTGCACAGAGTGATGGTGAACAACACACACACACACACACACACACACACACACACACACACACACACACACACACACACACACACACTCCACATCTCCTGTGTTACCACCCTAAAGGTTTGCATTATTGATGGCGCTCTCCTCCAGGCGTCCAGTTACACTCCGCCTTTCTTGCAGTGTTACCTCCAAGGCGCAGTGGGAATGCACACCACCTTAATTGTTGCTCAAGTGACAAAGAAAGACTCCCAACACAACATTAGATTGTCTGTGAACTGCACATAAGATGGCACTAGTGAACAGTACTTAGTTACTGGAGGTCTTAACACCATCCGACTTCAACTGTCCTTCATCAGGTGAATCTGGAGCGCCGCTTGTTCAGTTTCAGGCTGGGCGACCCGCGGGCCAGAATGAACTGGGTTCATGTTGACAACCTGGTGCTGGCCCACACGCTTG
>NC_084755.1:4759990-4814990 GCF_033978785.1 Entelurus aequoreus
AGAAAGGGAACTTTTTCCTGCATTTCGGGCCTTTTCTTGGCACATTTTTCACTGCAGTAGAATTGTCAGGTTCAAACACTGATGACATCTATTATTTCTCTTTGCTATTTGGTCTTATTGGACCCTAATTAGAATAAAAACTAAGAATCATCTTTTGATATGATGTACTTAATCCATAAGTACACAAACGTGTACTTCATGTTTAGTGACATGCTAATTCTTTTTTTTTTTACACTTTTTTATACTCTTCTGACACCACCAGATGGCAGTATAAGTGTCCACATAAGCGGCCATAAGACCCCAATTCAGTAGTGTACACCATTTTGGAAATAAGAGCTAAAAGGTGCTGTCCACGCATGTGGCCACTAAGCCTTTAGAGGTTTTTAAAGCGATATTTCCCGCATCTACTTTGTTTTAGCAATCCATAATATTTCAGTTGTTTTCATCCTTCTTTGTGGGGACATTGTTGATTGTCATGTCATGTTCGGATTTACATTGTGGACGCCGTCTTTGCTCCACAGTAAGTCTTTGCTGTCGTCCAGCATTCTGTTTTTGTTTACTTTGTAGCCAGTTCAGTTTTAGTTTCGTTCTGTATCGCCTTCCCTAAGCTTCAATGCCTTTTCTTAGGGGCACTCACCTTTTGTTTATTTTTGGTTTAAGCATTAGACACCTTTTTACCTGCACACTACCTTCCGCTATTTCCGACATCTACAAAGCAATTAGCTACCGGCTACCACCTACTGATATGGAAGAGTATTACACGGTTACTCTGCCGAGCTCTAGACAGCACCGACACTCAACAACAACACATCATTTGCAGACTATAATTACTGCTTTGCAAAACATATTTTTAACCCAAATAGGTGAAATTGGAGCATCTCCCACGGCACACCAGACTGTATCTCACGCCGCGGCACAGTGGTTGAAAAACACTGCACTAGAATACACATATTGTTCAATTAAAACACCTCAAAAGTGAAATTCATTAGCTTGGTATTGCAACGCTTATTAGACGGTGCACCTAATTAGATAATGGTTGAGAGTGTATCTGGGGACATAGGGCCGTGTCACATTGCATGTTTCATCCTAAGTCTCTCCCACGACGATGAAGACAGACTTAATTAGGACTTTTTTCTCCCTGTCAGGCCCTCCTTCCTCCTTCGCCACTCTGAATTATGCAAAACCTCATTTCAAACACTCACTTCAGGTCTTTGTCCTTAAAGGCCTACTGAAAGCCACTACTAGCGACCACGCAGTCTGATAGTTTATATATCAATGATGAAATCTTAACATTGCAACACATGCCAATACGGCCGTGTTAACTTATAAAGTGACATTTTAAACTTCCCGGGAAATATCCGGCTGAAACATCGCGGTATGATGACGTATGCGCGTGACGAAGTCATAGTAACGGAAGTTATGGTACCCCGTAGAATCCTATACAAAAAGCTCTGTTTTCATTTCATAATCCCACAGTATTCTGGACCCCTTTTGCAATTTGTTTAATGAACAATGAAGGCTGCAAAGAAGACAGTTGTAGGTGGGATCGGTGTATTAGCAGCGGACTACAGCAACACAACCAGGAGGACTTTGTTGGAGCGCTAGCCGCGCTAGCCGCCGACCTCACCTTGACTTCCTACGTCTCCGGGCCGCCAAACGCATCGGGTGAAGTCCTTCGTCCTTCTGCCGATCGCTGGAACGCAGGTGAGCACGGGTGTTGATGAGTAGATGAGTGCTGGCTGGCGTAGGTGGAGCGCTAATGTTTTTAGCATAGCTCTGTGCGGTCTGGTTGCTAAGTTAGCTTCAATGGCGTCGTTAGCACAGCATTGTTAACCTTCGACAGCCTGGAAAGCATTAACTGTGTATTTACATGTCCACGGTTTAATAGTATTGTTGATTTTCTATCTATCCTTCCAATCAGGGGTTTATTTCTTTTGTTTCTATATGCGGTTAAAGCACGATGCTATCACGTTAGCTCGTAGCTAAAGCATTTCGCCGATGTATTGTCGTGGAGATAAAAGGCACTGAATGTCCATTTCGCGTTCTCGACTCTCATTTTCAAGAGGATATAGTATCCCAGGTGGTTTAAAATACAAATCCGTGATCCACAATAGAAAAAGGAGAGAGTGTGGAATCCAATGAGCCAGCTTGTACCTAAGTTACGGTCAGAGCGAAAAAAGATACGTCCTGCACTGCCTCTCTAGTCCTTCACTGTAACGTTCCTCATCTACGAATCTTTCATCCTCGCTCAAATTAATGGGGTAATCATCACTTTCTCGCTCCGAATCTCTCTCGCTCCATTGTAAACAACGGGGAATTGTGAGGAATACTAGCTCCTGTGACGTCACGCTACTTCCGCTACAGGCAAGGCTTTTTTTTATCAGCGAGCAAAAGTTGCGAACTTTATCGTCGATTTTCTCTACTAAATCCTTTCAGCAAAAATATGGCAATATCGCGAAATGATCAAGTATGACACATAGAATGGATCTGCTATTCCCGTTTAAATAAAAAAAAATCATTTCAGTAGGCCTTTAAAAACCAAACCTGTGTCCAGCATCTTCAGTCCCAGCCTGACACGTCAATGCCAGATGAAACTGAAACCAAAAGCTGCTCATCCTGTCAGACAGATGCCATCCTGTGAATAAAACACCACCTGGCAGCGTGAGGTCTTCACAGTGCCCTCTGGGATGACCTTTATCTCTTATTTTCCTTGTGTCCAGGTGAGGAACATATCCGTAAGCCACACCTTTAAGATAGACAAGGCCAGACGAGAGCTGGGGTACAGTCCCCGGTCCTACAGCCTGGTAGACTCTGTGGACCAGTACCTCCAATCCCGAGAAGCTGGCGGGAAGACCCCCCGGCTGCACCGGCCCCCCGTGGTACTGCTGATGATGATGATGGCTTTCAGTGTTATGTTGTTCCTCTTGTTCAGCTGCGTCCAGGGCCGGCTCCTGGCGTAAACACTCTTATGTGGTGGTGGAGGGCCACTACCACAACTAATACACAGGTGTGGTGGTGGAGGGCCACTACCACAACTAATACACAGGTGTGGTGGTGGAGGGCCACTACCACAACTAATACACAGGTGTGGTGGTGGAGGGCCACTACCACAACTAATACACAGGTGTGGTGGTGGAGGGCCACTACCACAACTAATACACTCTTATGTGGTGGTGGAGGGCCACTACCACAACTAATACACTCTTATGTGGTGGTGGAGGGCCACTACCACAACTAATACACTCTTATGTGGTGGTGGAGGGCCACTACCACAACTAATACACTCTGTGGTGGTGGAGGGCCACTACCACAGCTAATACTCAGGTGTGAGCATTTGACTACCATGTGTTCCTAAACTCCTTTTACCTCAAGTCCACACAGTAAAATGTCATTAGAGATTAAATAACAAACATCAAGCCCACAGTCTGACACACCCCAAAAGCAGTGAAGTTGTCACGTTGTGTAAAAGGTAAATAAAAAGAGAATACAACAAATCCTTTTCAACTTATATTCAATTGAATAGACTGCAAAGACAAGATATTTCATGTTCACACTGAGAAACTTGTTATTTTTTTGCAAATAATGGCAGCAACACATTGCCAAAAAGTAGTCAGAGGGGCATGTTTACCAGTGTGTTACATGGCCTTTCCTTTTAACAACACCCAGTAAAGGTTTGGGAACTGAGGAGACACATTTTGGAAGTGGAATTCTTTCCCATTCTTGCTTGATGTACAGCTTAAGTTGTTCAACAGTCTCCCTTCTCATATTTTAGCCTTCACACATTTTCAATGTCTGGACTACAGGCAGGCCAGTCTAGTACCCGCACTCTTTTACTATGAAGCCACGTTGATGTAACACGTGGCTTGGCATTGTCTCGCTGAAATAAGCAGGGGCGTCCATGATAACGTTGCTTGGACGGCAACATATGTTGCTCCAAAAGCTGTATGTACCTTTCAGCATTAATGGTGCCTTCACAGATGTGTAAGTTACCCATGTCTTGGCCACTAATACACCCCCATACCATCACACATGCTGCCTTTTACACTTTGTGCCTAGAACAGTCCGGATGGTTCTTTTCCTCTTTGTTCCGGAGGACACGACGTCCACAGTTTCCGAAAACAATTTGAAATGTGGACTCGTCAGACCACAGAACACTTTTCCACTTTGCATCAGTCCATCTTAGGTGAGCTCTGTGCCAGCGAAGACGGCGGCATTTCTGGGTGTTGTTGATAAATGGCTTTGGCTTTGCATAGTAGAGTTTTAACTTGCACTTACAGATGTAGCGACCAACTGTAGTTACTGACAGTGGTTTTCTGAAGTGTTCCTGAGCCCAGGTGGTGATATCCTTTACGCACTGATGTGGCTTTTTGATGCAGTACCGCCTGAGGGATCCAAGGTGTGTAATATCATGGCTTACGTGCAGTGATTTCTCCAGATTCTCTGAACCTTTTGATGATATTACGGAGCGTAGATGGTGAAATCCCTAAATTCCTTGTTGAGAAATGTTGTTCTTCAACAATTTGCTCAGGCATTTGTTGACAAAGTGGTGACCCTCGCCCCGTCCTTGTTTGTGAATGACTGAGCATTTCATGGAAGCTGCTTTTATACCCAATCATGGCACCCACCTGTTCCCAATTAGCCTGTTCACCTGTGGGATGTTCCAAATAAGTCTTTGATGAGCATTCCTCAACTTTCTCACTCTTTTTTGCCACTTGTGCCAGCTTTTTTGATACATGTCGCAGGCATCAAATTCCAAATGAGCTAATATTTGCAAAAAATAACAAGGTTTTCCAGTTTGAACGTTAAATATCTTGTCTTTGCAGTCTATTCAATTGAATATAAGTTGAAAAGGATTTGTTGTATTCTATTTTTATTTAGCATTTACACAACGTGACAACTTCACTGCTTTTGGCTTTTGTACATTTCTAAACTTCTTCCTGATTTTTTTGATACAGTTAATGTGTTTGAGATGCTGTGCAGGTACCTAATGAAGTGTCCGATGATTGTGACATGACTGCTGTGCAAAAAAAAAAGAAGTAAGTGTTAAACCATTTTTTTTGTGTGAATAATGCTTCTGGTTTTAGGGTGTTTTGAATAAATAGTCGTATCTAAATGAATCCATCAGATGTGTTTGATTTTAAATATTGTGACTACTTCTCACTTCTTTAGATTATAATTGTGGTTTTATTGCTTTTGTACACATTAAAAAAATAATAATTAAAAAAAAAAAAATATATATATATATATATATATATATATATATATATATATATATATATATATATATATATATATATATATGTTTATTTTATTTTATAAAAACATTTTTTTTATTGTTATTTTTAAAAAAAAAAAAAGTTTTTAATAATTAAAAAAAATATATATATATATATGTATATATATATATATATTTATTTTATTTTTTTAATTTAAAAAAAAAAAATATATATATATATATATATATATATATATATATATATATATATATATATTTATTTATTTATTTATTTTTTAATTATTTAAAAAAACATTTTTTAAAAAAAATAACAACAAAAAAAAATGTATAAAATAAAATAAACATATATATATATATATATATATATATATTTTTTAATTATTATTTTTTTAACCAGCGAGGCATTTTTGTCCCAACAAGAATAAAAGATGTGTTGATGAGAAGACATCCGACAGCCTTCCTGTAATGTGGGATTAGTTGAGGTTTGTCCAATGAAACATGAACTCTTAACTTTTATTATGTTCACAAGACCAAGCAAAGTAAGTTGTTAAATGTTATGTTGTATTTTTAAAGTCGCAGTAAAGTAGAAAAACAAGTCGCCTCTTTATGGCAGCTATTGTCGTATATATCCCATTTATGACACTTCCACACTTCCGAAGTTTGGCGAGTAAATAGATGCGATCGAAACAGTATCACGGAGATTGCCGAGCCGTTACGAGAGAGCTGTTGCGGAAGCCAGTCACGTGATTGTGTGACGTCACGCTAGGACCCGAAGAGAAAGCCCGGGCGAGTTCCCACAAACCACCACAGGGGGGCGCTCCTGCACCGTGAGTGTTCTCAATGAAGTCAGGTAGTTTGTAGGCGTGGCATGAACACGTGGCGACATTCTCCCTCTGGCAGGTGTACGCAATAATGACGTAACTTGTGTGAGTCATTACCGCCAAATGTGCACCTTTGTATACCATTTTGAAGCTTTCTTTACTGGGGTGGTTCTTCATGTTGTCCGCCGAGGGCCAATTTTAAATGTATTAACGGGACAAGCGGTAGAAAATGGATGGGACTAGAAGGACTCAGCGAGACGTCTTCGCTCAGTAGTTTGTTTGCTTTTAGTCAAAATGAAGAAAGGTGACATAAAGCTTGTGGCAGCGGTGGGATTCGAACCCACGCCATCGAAATGACTGGAGCCTAAATCCAGCGCCTTAGACCACTCGGCCACGCTACCGTAATGACGGCGACGACGCCATTCAAAATGTATGTTATCGAGGTGGGACATGATGAATGGATGATGTCGGTGTCTTTTGTGTCTTTCTAGTGCAGGGGTCGGCAACCCGCGGCTCTTTAGCGCCGCCCTAGTGGCTCTCTGAAGCTTTTTAAAAAATGTATGAAAAATGGAAATAGATTAGGGGAAAATAAATATATTTTTTGTTTTAATATGGTTTCTGTAGGAGGACAAACATGACACAAACCTCCCTAAGTGTTATAAAGCACACTGTTTATATTAAACATGCTTCACTGATTCGAGTATTTGGCGAGCGCCGTTTTGTCCTACTAATTTTGGCGGTCCTTGAACTCACCTTAGTTTGTTTACATATATAACTTTCTCCGACTTTCTAGGACGTGTTTTATGCCACTTCTTTTTCTGTCTCATTTTGTCCACCAACATTTTAACGTTGTGCGTGAATACACAAAGGTGAGTTTTGTTGATGATATTGACTTGTGTGGAGTGCTAATCAGACATATTTGGTCACTGCATGACTGCAAGCTAATCGATGCTAACATGCTATTTAGGCTAGCTATATGTACATATTGCATCATTATGCCTCATTAGTAGCTATATTTGAGCTCATTTAGTTTCCTTTAAGTCATCTCAATTCAATGTATATCTCAAGACACACTATCTGTATGTAATATGGCTTTTAATTTGTTGCGGCCCCAGACAAATTTGTTTTTGTATTTTTGCTCCAATATGGCTCTTTCAACATTTTGGGTTGCCGACCCCTGTTCTAGTGTAATATTTGTGTCCATTTCATCCGAAAGAAGGTTGGTAAGTCACTGAGAGGATGACGACATACAGTATGTTCGAGTTCATCCCACAGGTGAGGAAGCGCAGCAAGAAATGTGATTATTACTGTGAACACGTGAATTATTGCTTCTGTGAAGTTCAGTGCAAACAAGCGCCGTGACGGCAAAACCACATTTTGCTCAATTTTTATATTCTTTATTGCAGGTTTCTGTATTAGTAACGTCCATCAGCTGATAGGCTCCACCCCCAAGCTGTTCTGTAATAGTAACGTCCATCAGCTGATAGGCTCCACCCCCAAGCTGTTCTGTAATAGTAACGTCCATCAGCTGATAGGCTCCACCCCCAAGCTGTTCTGTAATAGTAACGTCCATCAGCTGATAGGCTCCACCCCCAAGCTGTAGAAAGTGGATGGCTAGAATAAACATCATTGTAGGAATTACATTAAATTAGACGTTACATTCACACAAAAATGATGAAATTTCCACTACAGAAAGTGAGAATCCAAACTAGATTAAATATCTGAAATCGAGGTTTAATGGGATTTTTTTGTTCCATTTTTTTTTTTTATCAGGCACCTTTTTTTGTTCCACAAATGTGCTGGTCGTCAATAATACTAAACATCTAAAGTTATTTTTAGTTAAAAAAAAAAACAACAACATTGATTTCAGACATTTAAGCGATTTCAGCTTTTCACTTTTCTTGTGCACATTTTCACTTCTAAATAATGAATGTTTTCATGAGTTTTCAAAAATAGACATCTCTACTTTATGACAAGAAAGGTATAAATAACATTTCATCTGGTGGAAAATAAGCCACACATTAATGTGTTCATAAAAGTGCTCATGTGTGTTAGGGGAGGCACAACAAACAAATATCCCTCTATGCTAACCGTAAAGTTTTTCATCCTATTATGACATTTCAACATTCTTTTTTTTGCATAAATCCTACATACAGTAGAGGCTTGAACGCTTATGCATGGACGTAATACTTGCAGATTTGCACTTACATGTCATATTTTAACCATTTCAATACTTGCAGATTTGCACTTACATGTAATATTTTAACCATTTCAATACTTGCAGATTTGCACTTACATGTAATATTTTAACCATTTCAATACTTGCAGATTTGCACTTATATGTAATATTTTAACCTTTTCAATACTTGCAGATTTGCACTTACATGTAATATTTTAACCTTTTCAATACTTGCAGATTTGCACTTATATGTAATATTTTAACCATTTCAATACTTGCAGATTTGCACTTACATGTAATATTTTTAACCATTTCAATACTTGCAGATTTGCAGTTACATGTAATATTTTAACCATTTCAATACCTGCAGATTTGCAGTTACATGTAATATTTTAACCATTTCAATACTTGCAGATTTGCACTTATATGTAATATTTTAACCATTTCAATACTTGCAGATTTGCACTTACATGTAATATTTTAACCATTTCAATACTTGCAGATTTGCACTTATATGTAATATTTTAACCATTTCAATACTTGCAGATTTGCACTTATATGTAATATTTTAACCATTTCAATACTTGCAGATTTGCACTTATATGTAATATTTTAACCATTTCAATACTTGCAGATTTGCACTTATATGTAATATTTTAACCATTTCAATACTTGCAGATTTGCACTTACATGTAATATTTTAACCATTTCAATACAACATACAAACAAAAAGCATCAGTGTTGACTGACTAAAGCAAAGTGGCATTTACTTAAAAGACACACACACACACACACACACACACACACACACACACACACACACACACACACACACACACACACACACACACACACACGTACACGTACACGTACACACTTCCAGGCTGAGGACTGATACAATCACATACTAACAGAAGTGTCTCTGACTAAAAGTCTGTTGTCCTGCAGGTCGTCTTTGGTCTTCTGGATGCAGGTGAAGATCTCCTTGAAGAGAACTTTGTACTCCGGCTCCTCTGACACGGCCATGAAGCCTCCGGCCGAGCTCGCCGGGGGCCGACGGGGTCCGGCGCCGGCTGGGGGTCTACAGGACGTCTGGACGGACTTGTGGGTGAGTCCCTCGCTTGCCTGCTGACACCTCTGTAGGAGCTGGTCATATTTCACCTAAACAACATGCACATCACACCTTTTATACTTCAAATAAACACCCGCCCAGCAGACTTGGCATCTGTAAAGCTCGAGGGCTTAAGTGACCTGCTTATTGGCCTAGTGGTTAGGTAGGTTGTGAGTTCAAACCCCGGTTGAGTCATAGCAAAGACTATAAAACTGGGAGCCATTACCTCCCTGCATGGCACTCAGCATCAAGGCTTGGAATTGGGGGTTAAATCACCAAAAAAATGATTCTCGGGCGTGGCCACCGCTGCTGCTCACTGCTCCCCTCACCTCCCAGGGGGTGAACAAGGGGATGGGTCAAATGCAGAGGACACATTTCACCACACATAGTGTGTGTGTGTGTGACTATCATTGCTACTTTAAGTAGAGTCAACAAAGATTGACTGACAGTCCATCTATAGCTCGGTTGGTAGAGTGGCCGTGCCAGCACCTTTTGGGTTCCAGGTTCGATCCCCGCTTCTGCCATCCTAGTCACTGCCGTTGTGTCCTTGGGCAAGACACTTTAGCCACCTGCTCCCAGTGCCACCCACACTGCTTTAAAAATATAACTTAGATATTGGGTGTCACTATGTAAAAGCGCTTTGAGTCACTAGAGAAAAGCGTTTAGGGTTGGCTGCTCTGTAAATAAGCCCCGCCCACTCTACTTTGTTCCTGGTCTGAGCTGCTGTGACCTACATGACACTAATAACTCCTAGGACACTCAAAAGTGCAGATTTCGACCATGGAAATACTTTCTATAGTTCCAGACTTGCGCTCATTTAAAAACATCACTGCACATTAGAGATGTCAGATATTATCGGCCGATAAATGCTTTAAAATGTAATATCGGAAATTATCGGTATCGGTTTCAAAAAGTAAAACATATGACTTTTTAAAAGGCCGCTGTGTACACGGACGTAGGGAGAAGTACAGAGCGCCAATAAACCTTAAAGGCCTACTGAAATGACATTTTTTTATTTAAACGGGAATAGCAGATCCATTCTATGTGTCATACTTGATCATTTCGTGATATTGCCATATTTTTGCTGAAAGGATTTAGTAGAGAAAATCGACGATAAAGTTCGCAACTTTTGCTCGCTGATAAAAAAAAGCCTTGCCTGTAGCGGAAGTAGCGTGACGTCACAGGAGCTAGTATTCCTCACAATTCCCCGTTGTTTACAATGGAGCGAGAGAGATTCGGACCGAGAAAGTGATGATTACCCCATTAATTTGAGCGAGGATGAAAGATTCGTAGATGAGGAACGTTACAGTGAAGGACTTGAGAGGCAGTGATGGACGTATCTTTTTTCACTCTGACCGTAACTTAGGTACAAGCTGGCTCATTGGATTCCACACTCTCTCCTTTTTCTATTGTGGATCACGGATTTGTATTTTAAACCACCTGGGATACTATATCCTCTTGAAAATGAGAGTCGAGCGAAATGGACATTCACAGTGACTGAACATGTAAATACACGATTAATAATATTCAGCTTTGCGAAGCTAAAAAAACAGAAGCTAACCTAGCTACGTAGCCAACGTGATAGCATCAGTCTCAAATGCAGATAGAAACTAAATTAAAAAAAACCTGACTGGATGGATAGACAGAAGATCAAAAATACTATTAAACCATGAACATGTAAATACACGATTAATAATATTCAGCTTTTCGAAGCTAAAAAAATAGAAGCTAACCTAGCTACGTAGCCAACGTGATAGCATAGCAGTCTCAAATGCAGATAGAAACTGAATTTAAAAAAAACCCTGACTGGAAGGATAGACAGAAGATCAAAAATACTATTAAACCATGAACATGTAAATACACGATTAATAATATTCAGCTTTGCGAAGCTAAAAAAAATAGAAGCTAACGTAGCCAACGTGATAGCATAGCAGTCTCAAATGCAGATAGAAACTAAATTAAAAAAAAACCCTGACTGGATGGATAGACATAAGATCAAAAATACTATTAAACCATGAACATGTAAATACACGGTTAATAATATTCAGCTTGGCGAAGCTAAAAAAAACAGAAGCTAACCTAGCTACGTAGCCAACGTGATAGCATCAGTCTCAAAAGCAGATAGAAACTAAATTTAAAAAAACCCTGACTGGATGGATAGACAGAAGATCAAAAATACTATTAAACCATGAACATGTAAATACACGATTAATAATATTCAGCTTTTCGAAGCTAAAAAAATAGAAGCTAACCTAGCTACGTAGCCAACGTGATAGCATCAGTCTCAAAAGCAGATAGAAACTAAATAAAAAAAAACCTGACTGGATGGATAGACAGAAGATCAATAATACTATTAAACCATGAACATGTAAATACACGATTAATAATATTCAGCTTGGCGAAGCTAAAAAAACAGAAGCTAACCTAGCTACGTAGCCAACGTGATAGCAGCAGTCTCAAATGCAGATAGAAACTAAATTAAAAAAAACCCTGACTGGATGGATAGACAGAAGATCAAAAATACTATTAAACCATGAACATGTAAATACACGATTAATAATATTCAGCTTTGCGAAGCTAAAAAAATAGAAGCTAACGTAGCCAACGTGATAGCATAGCAGTCTCAAATGCAGATAGAAACTAAATTAAAAAAAAACCCTGACTGGATGGATAGATAGAAGATCAAAAATACTATTAAACCATGAACATGTAAAAACACGATTAATAATATTCAGCTTTGCGAAGCTAAAAAAACAGAAGCTAACTTAGCTGCGGCGGCGGGCTTACTCACTGTAGTGCGTCTGCTATCCTGCTCAAAACACAACACAACCTCCTGGTGTTGGTGTTGCTGTAGTCCGCCGCTCCACCGATCGCACCTACAACGTTCTTCTTTGCAGTCTCCATTGTCCATTAAACAAATTGCAAAAAGATTCACCAACACAGATGTCCAGAATACTGTGGAATTTTGTCGAAGAAAACAGAGGTATTTGAATTGGGTCCAAATACTTCCCTTGCCCTCGTGACGTCACGCACATACGTCGTCATACCGCGACGTTTTCAAGCGGAAGTGTGGCGGGAAGTTTAAAATGTCACTTTATAAGTTAACCCGGCCATATTGGCATGTGTTGCAATGTTAAGATTTCATCATTGATATATAAACTATCAGACTGCGTGGTCGGTAGTAGTGGCTTTCAGTAGGCCTTTAAAGGCACTGCCTTCGTGTGCCGGCCCAGTCACGTAATATCTACGACTTTACACACGCACAAGTGAATGCAAGGCATACTTGGTCAACAGCCGTACAGGTCACACTGAGGGTGACCGTATAAACAACTTTAACACTGTTACAAATATGTGAACCCACACCAAACAAGAATGACAAACACATTTCGGGAGAACATCCGCACCGTAACACAACAAATACCCAGAACCCCTTGCAGCACTAACTCTTCCGGGACGCTACAATATACACCCACCGCTACCACTTACCCCCAACTCAACGCCGCCCACCTCAACCTCCTCATGCTCTCTCAGGGAGAGCATGTCCCAAATTCCAAGCTGCTGTTTTGAGGCATGTTAATAAAAATAATGCACTTTGTGACTTCAATAATAAATATGGCAGTGCCATGTTGGCACTTTTTTACATAACTTGAGTTGATTTATTTAGTAAAACCTTGTTACATTGTTGAATGCATCCAGCGGGGCATCACAACAAAATGAGGCATCATAATGTGTTCATTCCACCACTGTATGTATCCGTGTCAGTTGATATCGTAATCGGTAATTAAGAGTTGGACAATATCGGATATCGGCAAAAAAGCCATTATCGGACATCTCTACTGCACATCATAATGGTGACCACACTTTTGGTGTTAAAGGTCAACAAATATGATGTAGAACGTCCAGCAGGCCGGATGGAAAATCTTAACGGGCCGCATGTGGCCCAGGTCTGACCTAGTGACTCAAAGTCCTTTACACGGTGAGAGCCAGGATCTAGCAGTGTGGGTGGCACTGGGGGAACGCGTGTGTGGGTGGTAAAGCAGTGTGGGTGGCACTGGGGGAAGGTGTGTGTGGGTGGTAAAGCAGTGTGGGTGGCACTGGGGGAAGGTGTGTGTGGGTGGTAAAGCAGTGTGGGTGGCACTGGGGGAAGGTGGGTGGGTGGGTGGTAAAGCAGTGTGGGTGGCACTGGGGGCAGGTGTGTGGGTGGTAAAGCAGTGTGGGTGGCACTGGGGGAAGGTGTGTGTGGGTGGTAAAGCAGTGTGGGTGGCACTGGGGGAAGGTGGGTGGGTGGTAAAGCAGTGTGGGTGGCACTGGGGGAAGGTGGGTGGGTGGGTGGTAAAGCAGTGTGGGTGGCACTGGAGGAAGGTGGGTGGGTGGTAAAGCAGTGTGGGTGGCACTGGGGGAAGGTGGGTGGTAAAGCAGTGTGGGTGGCACTGGGGGAAGGTGTGTGGGTGGTAAAGCAGTGTGGGTGGCACTGGGGGGAGGTGGGTGGGTGGTAAAGCAGTGTGGGTGGCACTGGGGGAAGGTGGGTGGGTGGTAAAGCAGTGTGGGTGGCACTGGGGGAAGGTGGGTGGGTGGTAAAGCAGTGTGGGTGGCACTGGGGGAAGGTGTGTGGGTGGTAAAGCAGTGTGGGTGGCACTGGGGGAAGGTGTGTGTGGGTGGTAAAGCAGTGTGGGTGGCACTGGGGGAAGGTGTGTGGGTGGTAAAGCAGTGTGGGTGGAACTGGGGGAAGGTGGGTGGGTGGTAAAGCAGTGTGGGTGGCACTGGGGAAAGGTGGGTGGGTGGTAAAGCAGTGTGGGTGGCACTGGGGGTCGGTGGGTGGGTGGGTGGTAAAGCAGTGTGGGTGGCACTGTGGGTGGGTGGGTGGTAAAGCAGTGTGGGTGGCACTGGGGGCACGTGTGTGGGTGTTAAAGCAGTGTGTGTGGAACTGGGGGTAGGTGGGTGTGTGGGTGGTAAAGCAGTGTGGGTGGCACTGGGGGCAGGTGTGTGTGGGTGGTAAAGCAGTGTGGGTGGAACTGGGGGTAGGTGGGTCAAGTATCTTGCCCAAGGACACAACAGCAGTGACTAGGATGGCGGAAGCGGGGATCAAACCAGGAACCCTCAAGTTGCTGGCACAGCACGTTGTCCCTCCTACTGACCTGCAGTGCGTTATACTGTGCGTCCACCTCATTGAGGAGAGAGATGCCCCTCCGCTTCACCACCTCCGCTCGCCTCACACACATCCTGTTGTGGTCGTCCATGTTCACCTCCCTCGCCGTGACCTCGCTGTCGCGTCCCGCCTCCTCCGTTTCCACCTGACCGTCTTCGGGTTTTTCCTCCGGGGTGAAGATGACGGCGTCAGGCGGCGGCAGCTCCCGGGGGGGCGTCCTGGTGCGGGTAGAATCAGAGGGGTGCATATAGTGACTCGCCGTGTGCGTGGTGCTCACCTGGCGGCACAGTCGGCGCGCCACAGGAGCCTCATCTGCTCCACTTGGGTGTGCAGCGTGGTGTGCCGGGCAGGACAATCCTCCAGCTGCAGCAGCTGCTGCTCCAGGCCTCGCTTCTCTTTGGTGGTCAGCTCCTTCTCGCGCTCCACCGCCTCCCTCATACCCTTCTCAGCGGCTAACTGAGCCTTGAGAGTCTGGAGCAAGCGGAGAAGAGCGGCGTGCTCCTCTTCTGTGGCGCCATCAGGTGACCCGAATACCTTTATTTGTCTCGTGTTGCGAGATACACACCTGACCCGGGGACAAAAATACCAGAACATTATTGTCACGATACATGTTGGAATTATACACTCACGCAACCCCAGACCATGATGCTACCACCCCAGATATGATGCTACCACCCCAGACCATGATGCTACCACCCCAGACATGATGCTACCACCCCAGACCATGATGCTACCACCCCAGACATGATGCTACCACCCCAGACATGATGCTACCACCCCAGACATGATGCTACCACCCCAGACCATGATGCTACCACCCCAGACATGATGTTACCACCCCAGACCCTGATGCCACCACCCCAGACATGATGTTACCACCCCAGACCCTGATGCCACCACCCCAGACATGATGCTACCACCCCAGATATGATGCTACCACCCCAGACATGATGCCACCACCCCAGACATGATGCTACCACCCCAGACATGATGTTACCACCCCAGACCCTGATGCCACCACCCCAGACATGATGCTACCACCCCAGACATGATGTTACCACCCCAGACCCTGATGCCACCACCCCAGACATGATGCTACCACCCCAGACCATGATTCTACCACCCCAGACCATGATGCTACCACCCCAGACCCTGATGCCACCACCCCAGACATGATGCTACCACCCCAGACATGATGTTACCACCCCAGACCCTGATGCCACCACCCCAGACATGATGCTACCACCCCAGACCATGATGCTACCACCCCAGACCATATAACTGTATAACTATGCTACCTGTCCTGGTGCAAGTGGTAGATATAACTATGCTACCTGTCATGGTGCAAGTGGTAGATATAACTATGCTACCTGTCCTGGTGCAAGTGGTAGATATAACTATGCTACCTGTCATGGTGCAAGTGGTAGATATAACTATGCTACCTGTCATGGTGCAAGTGGTAGATATAACTATGCTACTTGTCATGGTGCAAGTGGTAGATATAACTATGCTACCTGTCATGGTGCAAGTGGTAGATATAACTATGCTACCTGTCATGGTGCAAGTGGTAGATATAACTATGCTACCTGTCATGGTGCAAGTGGTAGATATAACTATGCTACCTGTCATGGTGCAAGTGGTAGATATAACTATGCTACCTGTCATGGTGCAAGTGGTAGATATAACTATGCTACCTGTCATGGTGCAAGTGGTAGATATAACTATGCTACCTGTCATGGTGCAAGTGGTAGATATAACTATGCTACCTGTCATGGTGCAAGTGGTAGATATAACTATGCTACCTGTCATGGTGCAAGTGGTAGATATAACTATGCTACCTGTCATGGTGCAAGTGGTAGATATAACTATGCTACCTGTCCTGGTGCAAGTGGTAGATATAACTATGCTACCTGTCCTGGTGCAAGTGGTAGATATAACTATGCTACCTGTCATGGTGCAAGTGGTAGATATAACTATGCTACCTGTCATGGTGCAAGTGGTAGATATAACTATGCTACCTGTCATGGTGCAAGTGGTAGATATAACTATGCTACCTGTCATGGTGCAAGTGGTAGATATAACTATGCTACCTGTCATGGTGCAAGTGGTAGATATAACTATGCTACCTGTCATGGTGCAAGTGGTAGATATAACTATGCTACCTGTCCTGGTGCAAGTGGTAGAGTTCCTTCAGACAAGAAACGCTCTGAGCTCCCAAGCTGCGTCGTTGTTCTGTGTTGGTCTCATGTTTGTTTCGCTCCACCTGGGCGGACAAGAGCGCCTCCACCTGGTTTTGCAGGTCCTCCATGTGGGTTTGCAGCACGTCTGTTGACTCGGTTAAACTGCAAAGAAGTCAGAAAGACAGAATAATGTCCTGTTTGGTTCAAAGTTAGCATTTTGGATCGCGTCACTGACCTGTGGATCTTGTTGTGGGCCAGCCGGCTGTCCTGCACCAGTCTCTGGTTCCCCCGCTCCAAATCCCTGGTGGACAGGTCTAAGGTCTCATAAACTTTGGCGTGCTGGTCGTTCATCTGCCGCAACATCTCCACCTGCTTGGCCAGGTACTGGTGCAACACCAGCCCAAACAATTGGTACACCAGCGGTAAGACACACTTATGTTATGCGTTTTAAAATCCGAGTTTGTTTAGTACAGTAGTATCAAGATAGCAGTCAATATTTAGTTTAATTTAGTCTTTATTTGAAGGCACAATGCACAGAAACATTGAGATCAAAGACAGATATGTTCTGTACCAGATTATATCTAAATAGCTCATTTCCATCTGCAGTCCCTGGCTACCTAAATTAAAGATATACAACAATTATGACAATAAAATGATGCTATAGCATGTAATCAAATGAAGAAAAGTCATAAAATGCCCTTTCATGGACACATAATATACAATACAAGCAGATAAAACACAACAATACAATTTCTTCCCAAAGTTTGGTGACTATATGCCTGAGAGTATAAATGCACTTGCTGTTTTAGATCAATATTTATTTCATCAATCAAAATCTCCTTTCTTAATAATTTGTACAAGTTAAAAACGATCACAATGCTAATTTCCATTTGCTTGTCCACTTTATGTTAGCATTAGCACATTATCCTGTATTGTTTTCTTGTTGTTTATACCAAACTGTATTGTTTACTTAACATGTATTGGCACTTGATGTTTATTATTATTATTATTATTAAACATGTATTGGCACTTGATGTTTATTATTATTATTATTATTATTATTATTATTAAACATGTATTGGCACTTGATGTTTATTCTAATGTACTTTCCTTTGTGTGCGTAGTTTTACTGAATTTCATTGGGAGATGATCAATAAACAACTCCAAATCGGGACTTTTTCATCTCTAATTTAAAGTGCCAGTTGAGTGGAAAAACAAGCTGCCTCTATATTGAAGGGTTGATTAGTGGAATTTCTTGCTTTACCAAAGGGGTTGGGCCCATCAGTTGTGTTGTGAATGAGAAGGTGTGTCCAAACTGTACTCTAAGTTGTTTTTTTCTCGCCTGTTATTTCAAATGTTGAAGACTTATTTAGGCTCCTAAAGTTAAAGAAAGGAATATGTCGTGTTCCAGCATACAATGAACTAAAACATATTTGGTGCCCAGAGCTCGGTGGCTCAGACTGCTGGATTAGTGTTTACTCTTTATCCTCTTAAGAAAATGTACACCTCGGTACAGTGGAAGAACTCTTTCCTCCAGTCTCGTGAATGCTCTTATTCATAACATCACATGTTGGCTTGCTGAGCAGAACAACAACTGCCCAGATACGTGTGTCATGTCACCTCCATCTCCTGCAGCTGCTCCTGGTTGGTGGAGTACATCTGCTGGAGACCCTGCTCCAGCTCGCGGTTGCGGGCCAAGAGGGTTTTCCCGAGCTTGGCGGCCAAATGGAGATCTGTACAAACACAGGAAGGGCACACTTTGAGGAGCAGACAACAACTGGACGTAGAAGACACACATCCTGCTGAATCAGAGGACACTTCCTTGGTTTTGTACAAAGAACCTCAGGCACAAACCCGTAGTCATGTCCTATTATGCTTTTGATACAAATAGTACTCCCCTCATCCAGGCCACCTACATACAAGTAGTGAATGTGCAAAACATGGTGTATATCATGGATATTCAACTAAATTGTTCTGGGGGCCACATTTACAGAAAGCTTAAAACTGGGGCTTTGGACTTCTCCCTTCATGATTGGCTTTGTTTTGTACATTCCAGGGAACCAGTGTCCTCTACAGCAGTGTTTTTCCAACCACTGTGCCGCGGCACACTAGTGTGCCGTGATACACAGTCTGGTGTGCCGTGGGAGATTTTCTAATTTCACCCATTTGGGTTAAAAATATTTTTTGCAAAGCAGTAACTATAGTCTGCAAATGATGTGTTGTTGTTGAGTGTCGGTGCTGTCTAGAGCTCGGGAGAGTAACCAAGTAATACTCTTCCATATCAGTAGGTGGCAGCAGGTAGCTAATTGCTTTGTAGATGTCGGAACATGGTTTGTTGTTATCCCAATATGCAGATGACATCGGGAGGCAGAGTGCAGGTAAAAAGGTGTCTAATGCTTAAACCAAAAATAAACAAAAGGTAAGTGCCCCTAAGAAAAGGCATTGAAGCTTAGGGAAGGCTATGCAGAACCAAACTAAAACTGAACTGGCTACAAAGTCAACAAAAACAGAATGCTGGACGACAGCAAAGACTTACTGTGGAGCAAAGACGGCGTCCACAATGTACATCCGAACATGACATGACAATCGACAATGTCCCCACAAAGAAGGATAAAAACAACTGGAACATTCTGGACTGCTAAAACAAAGTAGGTGCGGGAAATATCGCTCAAAGGAAGACATGAAACTGCTACAGGAAAATACCAAAAAAAGAGAAAAAGCCACCAAAATAGGAGCACTAGACAAGAACTAAAACACTACACGCAGGAAAACGGCAAAAAAGTCCAAATAAGTCAGGGCGTGATGTGACAGGTGGTGACAGTACACCTACTTTGAGACAAGAGCTATAGTGATGCGTGCTTGGTTATGCTTTAAAGTCATACCCAACAATTGTGACGACGACTTTTTACTGTCAACTGAGTTTTGTTTTTTAATGATTTCTGCTGGTGGTGTGCACAACCACTCTACCAACTGAGCCATGCCCCCCGTCTCCTGATTACTATTTGCTTTTACCATCCAATTCTATTATGTTTCGCTTACTTGAGTGAGTGAGTTTGAGTTTATTTTGGAACATGAATGCATACAACATGATACATCACAACTTCCAGTTTCTCTAGTCAACATGTTGGAAAAGGAGTAGGAAGAAGCAGAGCTTATTTCATCCTACCCCTTTTCTGTTACATAACAGTTGCGAACACTTTTGTTCACTTCCTGTTCTCAATGTATTCACAACATACTCCATAAGTAATCACAATACAAATAAATAAATAATACTCTGTGAAGTAAGTTACATTTCATATGAGTAAGATTATTTTGAAAATGAACGGATGGATTTGTTTGACTTTATTTCGATCACAAGTAAAATGCTCTATTAATACAACTTTGACAAGGTAAATGGAAGAAGGCAAAGCAGGAGGAAGCAACATCTTGAAATGTCCTGCCCTGTCCCTCGGATATAATACTCTGATTTATTTTGATCAACAAAAGAATAGATGTGACTTTATTTAACAAAATTCATTTAGTATACATTATAACAGTGTTTTTCAACCACTGTGCCGCGGCACACTAGTGTGCCGTGAGATACCGTCTGGTGTGCCGTGGGAAATTATCTAATTTCACCTATTTGGGTTAAAAATATTTTTTACAAAGCAGTAATTATAATCCGCTAATAATGTATTGTTGTTGAGTGTCTGCTGTCTGGAGATCGGCAGACTTACCACGTTATACTCTTCCATATCAGTAGGTGGCAGCAGGTAGCTAATTGCTTTGTAGATGTCGGAAACAGCGGGAGGCAGTGTGCAGGTAAAAAGGTGCCTAATGTTTCAACCAAAAATAAACAAAAGGTGAGTGTCCCTAAGAAAAGGCATTGAAGCTTAGGGAAGGCTATGCAGAACTAAACTAAAACTGAACTGGCTACAAAGTAAACAAAACAGAATGCTGGACAACAGCAAAGACTTACTGTGGAGCCTGTAATTACATGACAATCGACAATGTCCCCACAAAGAAGGATAAAAACAACTGAAATATTCTTGATTGCTAAAACAAAGCAAGTGTGGGGAATAGCGGTCAAGGAAGACATGAAAATGATACAGGAAAATACCAAATAAAGAGAAAAAGCCACCAAAATAGGAGCGCAAGACAAGAAGTAAAACACTACACACAGGAAAACAGCAAAAAAGTCCAAATAAGTCAGGGTGTGATGTGACAGGTGGTGACAGTACACCTACTTTGAGAGAAGAGCTATATTGATGCATGCTTGGTTATGCTTTAAAGTCATATCCAACAATTGTGACAACGACTTTTTATTCTCAATATCGACTGCTGAGTTTCATTTTTTAATGATTTCTGCTGGTGGTGTGCCTCCGCATTTTTTCAATGAAAAACATGTGCCTTGGCTCAAAAAAGGTTGGAAAACACTGCATTATAATATATCACTACAGAATACATCATTACACCCACTAATACTCAAATACAATACAAATAATAGACTAAACACTAATTGCATCAAATTTAGTTTGTGAATGAATATATATCAATATTTTTTGTATTTCTTTAAGTTAATTGGATATGTAAAAAAAAAACCATGTGGTGCAATAATGAATAAAAACAAAACAAGCTTATTAAAAATATAACAATGACAAAGAAAATGCTTTATCAAGCAAACGTTATATGTTTATTAGATACCACTAAAGTGTCAGACATGTACTTGAACTGCCCTAAAATGCAGCATCAACAATTCATTCAAAAACTAGCACAGAGGATAGTTGCAATACTAAAATATGAGTTTACGGGTGCATCTCACCATGTTCCAGTTCATGTCTGCTGCACCACTGCGCGCCATTGTCCTCATAAATCCTGTCCGTTAGCATTTTTGCACCTGACAGAAAGTCTCTCAGGCGCAGCGCGTAGTTGTCAGCTGCTCTCCGCCAGACTGAGCACTAAAAACTCAGCTCACTAAACTCAGCTCACTAAACTCAGCTCACTCCCTAAGCCGGGCGTGTTGACTACAGCCACGTGGCACGTGTCTAGTGCACAACAACATCCGCTAGGTGGCGACCAATCGAAAATAACTCCCATCAAATAAAAACCACAGTGGTTATCCCGAATCAATTACGCTTACAAACTTGTACAGAATTGTGTATTTTTTTAAAAAAGTGTTCAATAGTTGTATCTCAACTCGCTCATTTCCATAACACTTTTGAGTGAATATTGAGTGCGTAAGTGCGCTTACCAAGAAGTGCTCTAGGGGGGGGGGGGGGGGGACGCTGTGTGCTGCCAGTACCCGGATGTTGCACTCAAAACGCCTCAAATGGAGAGTGTGCGGCGAGAGACCCAAACCACTATAAATCATTAAAAAATATATTTAAAACATGTTTTAAAACATTAATATTCACCATCTTGACGTCGCAGAAGGGGAGGTTTTGGTCTACATTTACAAATGAGGTAGGCGGAAGCAGAAAATACTGCGATCGTCATTTCCGGTAGGTGAGCGACAACTGTTGGATTTGGGATAGCGTTACCCTGTCAAATTTATCGTAGTGTAGTAAGCGTCATATATGTGTACATTATATATATGTGTGTATATAAAAATATATATATCTCTACATTTACTCACACAGCGTGCTTATCACCACATTCTAGCTGCCGGCCACTTCCCGGGGCTACCGCGCATGCTCGTCCCTCCTGTTGCATGCTGGGTAATGTAGTTCTTATATTCCTAGCTCATAACATCACAATATATGTATTTATATATATATATATATATATATATATATATATATATATATATAATATATATATATATATATATATATATACACACATATATATATATATATATATATATATATATATATATATATATATATATATATATATATATATAATATATATATATATATATATATATATATATATATATATATATATATATATATATATATATATATATATATATATATATATATATATATATATATATATATATATACACATATATATAGTAGGTTGGAGTTCAAATCCCAGCCGAGTCATACCAAAGACTATAAAAATGGGACCCATAACCTCCCTGCTTGGCACTCAGCAACAAAGGGTTGGAGTTGGGGGTTAAATCACCAAAATGATTCCCGGGCGCGGCGCCGCTGCTGCCCACTGCTCCCCAAGGGGATGGGACAAATGCAGAGGACAAATTTCACCACATCTAGTGTGTGTGTGACAATCATTGGTACTTTAATCTTTAATCTTAATCTAATATATATATAAATATATATATATAATTTCGAGCTAAATCCGGTTTCCAATGGTGTCGGCCATCTTGGTGCGGTGAATACAAACACGACTCCCGCGCTTTATTCGTACGTAAACACCGAGTCACCGTCTTTGAAATGTGACATTTTTGGCCGTGTCTTGTGTGATTTTTATGATCTCAAACATTTATTAAAGTACTGCATTCTGTATTAATAATTTTTAACCAGCTACCAGATACAAATAGCTGGATGATGGAGAGTTTAAAAAAAAAGAAAATAACAATGAACTATATCTCCTCTGTTCTGTACATCATTGTCCAAGTCACATTTCACTGTCATCTTCCTCTTTACGCCATTTCCTCAAGGTGACAGAACAACATTATACAACCTTTTATATATGATTCTACCATGTTGGTAAAATACAAACACACAATATATATACATACATGACATAACACATCTGTTATTATACTTAATTGACCAAACATTTGTGATTTAATGTCATTTCAATGACAATAAATCAAGATACAGCTGTTTGTAATTATACATTTGACCAGCAGGTGGAGTCTTGTGCCGAAGCATGTTCAGTTCAGTTCAGTTCAGTTTCAGTTTCAGTTTATTTCGAACATGCGTACGCAATGTAATGCAGTTTAAGACACTGTTCAAAAGTGTTCACTAAGTACACAGAACAATAATTATGATGAACATCTTGAACACTTTTTTTTAAATTTGAGATAAAGATTATTTATGTATTTGATATTTGTTTACTTACTATGGTATATTATTTATGTATTATTTATTTATTAAGTTTCTCAATAGCCCACCTGTTTTTTGGGCCTTTAAAAAATAATTAGAACTCTACGTTAAAACACTCTCTACCTCTAACAAGCAAAAAGCTGTGAAAACTATGATGCTGTGTTCCAAATTTAAATTATTTACTGAACTTGTGTGAGCCTATGGCTTTGCGCTTTGTTTTATATATATATATATATATATATATATATATATATATATATATATATATATATATATATATATATATATATATATATATATATATATATATATATATATATATATATATATTTTATTTTTATTTTTTTATAAACCTTTATTTATAAATTACAAAATTTACAAACAATTGAGATAATAATAATCAAAGTAAGTACAAAAACAGTACAAAACAGCGCCAGGGGGTTGTAAACGCAAAGTAACTAAAATAGAATACTATATATATATATATATATTTTATTTTTATTTTTTTATAAACCTTTATTTATAAATTACAACATTTACAAACAATTGAGATAATAATAATCAAAGTAAGTACAAAAACAGTACAAAACAGCGCCAGGGGGTTGTAAACGCAAAGTAACTAAAATAGAATACTATATATATATATATATATATATATATATATATATATATATATATATATATATATATATATATATATATATATATATATATTTTATTTTTATTTTTTTATAAACCTTTATTTATAAATTACAACATTTACAAACAATTGAGATAATAATAATCAAAGTAAGTACAAAACAGTACAAAACAGCGCCAGGGGGTTGTAAACGCAAAGTAACTAAAATAGAATACTATATATATATATATATATATATATATATATATATATATATATATATATATATATATATATATATATAGTATTCTCTTTGCGTTTACAACCCCCTGGCGCTGTTTTGTACTGTTTTTGTACTGTTTCTGTACTTACTTTGATTATTATTATCTCAATTGTTTGTAAATGTTGTAATTTATAAATAAAGGTTTATAAAAATAAAAATAAAAAATAAAATAAAATATTGCTGGGAAGAGAGTACGTTGGGGTTTGTTGTGTGGTTGTATCGCATATTGTGCAGTAAAGACAAGACAAACAAAGAAGTTGTATGAGCCTACATTCCTGGAATATTAAAATATGGTTGTATTTGTAAATGTTGAACTTTATAAATAAAGGTATATGAATAAAACAATAAAAAATGAAATAAAAAATTTAATAAAATAAAATAAAAAATGACAAGTGTGTTAAGTTTCTCAATAGCCCACCTGTTTTTTGTGCCTTTAAAAAATAATTAGAACTCTTATGTTAAAACACTCTCTACTTCTAACCAGCAAAAAGCTGTGAAAACTATGATGTTGTGTTCCAAATTTAAATTATTTACTGAACTTGTGTGAGTCTATGGCTTTGCACTTTGCACTTTGTTTGCATTCTATTTGAGTTACTTTATTGACTTTACAACCCCCTGGCACTGTTTTGTACTTATTTTGATTATCATTATTTCTCGATTGTTTGTAAATGTTGCAATTTATAAATAAAAATGTATAAAATAAAAAATAAAAAATAAAAATAAAAAAAGGTTACGTTTGTCATCATTTCCGGGGTTGAGTTTCCGCTTCTGGACCAACGCCGAGCCGGAAGAGGGAAGCGTTTAGACCAATCAAATGTTGCTGACATTTAAGCTCCGCCTCCTTCAAGTCAGAAATGCCCATGTTGTTTTCCAGGACTCGCAACAGTGTTGCGGCAACATTGTCTCAGCTCAAAGTCGGCGACACAGGCGACAAAAAGTTGTTAACTACTTACAGGTTAAAATGCTAAGGAAAGCTTGGGCGTGTTAGGCACTTTCAACAGTTTGGAGAGTTCTACTTTACCTGCACTTCCGCCATGACCGTGGAGATGAAAGGGTCCTCAGGTGCGCGTGGCGGCGGCAGCAAACTCTCGCGGCACCTGACCAGCGTGGGAATCAACCCCGCGGCTGTGGCCTACGCCATGACCACTTTGGGCTCCTGCATGATCAACAACATATTCACCTTCTACTACGTTAAACTCTTCATCAACAAGTACAAGATCTCAGAAGGCGCCTTCCACCAGTCACAGGTGAGTACAGCTACGTCACCTTTTGCCACAGACCTGGCCGATTATTTCTACTCCAGGGGCCACATTTAGAGACAAAATGTGTCTGGGGGCCAGTGTATCTATTTTTAGGAACACTAATACAAAACCTCACAATAATGTCTGATGGGTGAGGGCCGACATCCGGGCAACTGAGCTACATACGGGTTCTTCGAGCCATAGTAACGAGACTGGCGTTGAAAACAAACCGTTGCCATTACTCTTTAACCTGTCGACCTACGCTGGTTAAACCCGTCATTCTGCCTCCAAAATGCCGAAAAACTGTGTTGTTTTTGGTTGTGCTAACCACAACTGGAAACAGGGAAAACAAAGGTTGTATTTTGTTCTGCCAAAGCGTGATAAAAGCCCACAGAGACGAGACAAATGGCTCGCAGCTTTACACCGGGAAAAGGGGGACGGTTCTCACTGGAGTCCCCCAAAGTCCCGGGTCGTGTGTTCGGATCACTTCGTTCCTGGTAAATATAAGGAACAAAAATCCACCTTCTTAACCACAACTTGGCTATACCGTCCGTGCTAATGTTGTACTTGTTGAATTTGTACCTTATAACATTCGACAGCTGAAGTTGTTGTACAAAAATAACATGCGGTATATACTATATAGTCTATAGCCTAGCTAGCTATTTTCGAAAACCGGACAACGAGAGGATACCAAAGGCAGCGTTAAGATGGACACCACCGGGAAAACGTAAGCCAGGGCGGCCAAAGAACACCTGGCGAAGAACAGTTGTACTTAAACAATACATGTAGCCCTCAAATCTCTCAATATTTTATACACTAACACTTGATCTTGTTGTTGATAACTTCAGCGTCTCTTTCTTGGTAGCGCACAGGCTAAGCTAACTAGCAAGCTAAGCTAAGCCTGAGAAGCTTTAAAGTTCACTGAGACGAGTCTGACGCAAATAATACATTTTCGTTTTTTCACACGATATGCAAATAAGTAAAAATGCGTAAATGAAGGATTTAACGCCGACTTCCAAGCCACAACGCTCGTTAAATGCTTTTTCTGTCAATGCTGTGTTCGCTGTAAGCTGGTTTGTTTTCAACTAATTCCCGGTTGCTAGGGGATTGGTAGGCGGAAGTGACGTAGGTCCGCCCTCACCCATTGAATGCTAAAAACGTTATGACAGACCGCCTCAAACGGAATGGAATTGTATATTTTTTTTACTGAATGTAAATAAAGAACTGGGGATTTACAATATTAACTATGAAGGATAAAACACTGAATATTGACAACATATGAACGTCACACCCCCTCTCCATCCACATATTTTACAATCAAGCGAAACGCGACAAAAATGCAACAAACACAGCGAAATATGAACGCGAAGGGTAAGAAAAACCCTACCTACTATCTGATATATGTCATATATCACTAAACTTTAGAACTTTGTTGTAAAAATCTCCTTCCGCGTTTGTCCCTGACACCCGCATTTCAGGCTGGCCGCTCTGTGGAAACGCTCCCCACTCACAGTACCTCGGCTGAGCTGCTGTTACTTAGATGACCATAGTAACTAATTAGATGACCATAGTAACTAATTAGATGAGCATAGTAACTAATTAGATGACCATAGTAACTAATTAGATGAGCATAGTAACTAATTAGATGACCATAGTAACTAGTATATCATGCAGATTCCAAGCATGTAAAGACTTAGTATTAGAGATGTCCGATAATATCGGTCTGCCGATATTATCGGCTGATAAATGCGTTAAAATGTAATATCGGAAATTATCTGTATCGTTTTTTTTTATTATCAGTATCGTGTTTTTTTTTTGTTTGTTTGTTTTTTTTGTTTTGTTTTTAAAATTAAATCCACATAAAAAACACAAGATACACTTACATTTAGTGCACCAACCCAAAAAACCTCCCTCCCCCCATTTACACTCATTCACACAAAAGGGTTGTTTCTTTCTGTTATTAATATTCTGCTTCCTACATTATATATCAATATATATCAATACAGTCTGCAAGGGATACAGTCCGTAAGCACACATGATTGTGCGTGCTGCTGGTCCACTAATAATACTAACCTTTAACAGTTGATTTTACTAATTTTCATTAATTACTAGTTTCTATGTAACTGTTTTTATATTGTTTTACTTTCTTTTTTATTCAAGAAAATGTTTTTCATTTATTTATTTTATTTTATTTTATTCATTTTAAAAAAAAGTACCTTATGTTCACCATACCTGGTTGTCCAAATTAGGCATAATAATGTGTTAATTCCACAACTGTATATATTGGTTGATATCGGTATCGGTTGATATCGGTATCGGTAATTAAAGAGTTGGACAATATCGGCATATCGGATATCAGCAAAAAGCCATTATCGGACATCTCTACTTAGTATAGTTGAAGACTTAGTTAGGGTGATTATAAAAGATGAGTGCACATCATAATGACAGCTACACTTTACATCTTAAACATCAAAAAAATTATTTGGGAATGTCCAGCAGGCCAGTTTGAAAAGCTTAACGGGCCCCATGTGGCCCCCGGGCCTTAATTTGCCCAGGTCTGTTTTATCATGTTCTATAATAGTTCTAATTAGGAACATAATCAACTAGAAGATTATTATTGTGCTTTTAGTCTGGAATAGGGCTGCAACTAACGATTAATTTGATAATCGATTAATCTGTCGATTATTACTTCGATTAATAATCGGATAAAAGAGACAAACTACATTTCTATCCTTTCCAGTATTTTATTTTTTTTAATTTTTTTAATTTTTTTATTTTTTAAACAGCATACTGGCACCATACTTATTTTGATTATTGTTTCTCAGCTGTTTGTACATGTTGCAGTTTATAAATAAAGGTTTATTTAAATAAATAAAGAAAAAATAAAAAAATTGCCTCTGCGCATAGCATAGGTCAGGGGTCACCAACATTTTTGAAACCACAATCTACTTCTTGGGTACTGATTAATGCGAAGGGCTACCAGTTTGATACACACTTAAATAAATTGCCAGAAATAGCCAATTTGCTCAATTTACCTTTAACTCTATGTTATTATTAATAATTAATTATATTTACACTTAATTGAACGGTTTAAAAGAGGAGAAAACACGAAAAAAATGACAATTACATTTTGAAACATAGTTTATCTTCAATTTCGACTCTTTAAAATTCAAAATTCAACCAAAAAAAAGAAGAGAAAAACTTCAAAAAAGAATTTATGGAACATCATTAGTAATTTTTCCTGATTAAGATTAATTTTAGAATTTTGATGACATGTTTTGAATAGGTTAAAATCCAATCTACACTTTGTTAGAATATATAACAAATTGGACCAAGCTATATTTCTAACAAAGACTAATCATTATTTCTTCTAGATTTTCCAGAACAAAAATTTTAAAAGAAATTCAAAAGACTTTGAAATAAGATTTAAATTTGATTCTACAGATTTTCTAGATTTGCCAGAATATTTTTTTTGAATTTTAATCATAATAAGTTTGAAGAAATATTTCACAAATATTCTTCATCGAAAAAACAGAAGCTAAAATGAAGAATTAAATTAAAATTTATTTATTATTCTTTACAATAAAAAAAATAAATTTACTTGAACATTGATTTAAATTGTCAGGAAAGAAGAGGAAGGAATTTAAAAGGTATATGTGTTTAAAAATCCTAAAATCATTTTTAATGTTGTATTTTTTCTCTAAAATTGTCTTTCTGAAAGTTATAAGAAGCAAAGTAAAAAAATTAATGAATTTATTTAAACAAGTGAAGACCAAGTCTTTAAAATATTTTCTTGGATTTTCTAATTCTATTTGAGTTTTGTCTCTCTTAGAATAAAAAATGTTGGGCAAAGTGAGACCAGCTTGCTAGTAAATAAATACAATTTAAAAAATAGAGGCAGCTCACTGGTAAGTGCTGCTATTTGAGCTATTTTTAGAACAGGCCGGCAGGCTACTCATCTGGTCCTTACGGGCTACCTGGTGCCCGCGGGCACCGCGTTGGTGACCCCTGGCATAGATCCAACGAATCGATGACTAAATTAATCGCCAACTATTTTTATAAACGATTTTAATCGATTTAATCGATTAGTTGTTGCAGCCTTAGTCTGGAATGGGATTAGTAAATCATTCTATTATTGGGATAGAATGTGTGTGACACCTTTTTTGCGCTAGAGCAAGCCTGGCCAATTATTTTGACTCGGGGGGCCACATTTAGAGAAAAAAATGTGTCTGGGGGCCGGTATATCTATTTTTAGGAACACTAATACAAAACCTCACAATAATGTCTGATTGAGTGCTAAAAACTTTATGACAGAACGCCTTAAAAAACGTAATGGAATTTTACATTTTTCTACGAAGGATAAAACACTGAATATTGACGAAATATCAATGTATTTTACAATCAAGTGAAACGCAACAAAAATGCAACAAACAGTGAAATATGAACACGAAGAGTACAAAATAAACCCACCTACAATCTGATACATCTGATATTTGCTGAATTCCCCCAAGGGATCAATAAAGTACTTTCTATTCTATTCTATTCTATATATAACTAAGCTTTAGAACTTTGTTGTGAAAATCTCCTTCCGCGTCTGTGGAAACGCTCCCCGCCCACACTGCTTGGTGCCTCGTCTGAGCTGCTGTGACGTAGATCAGTGGTCCCCAACCACCGGGCCGATTGGTACCGGGCCGCACAAGAAATAAAAATAAATAAATAATTTATTTTTTATTAAATCAACATAAAAAACACAATATATACATTATATATCAATATAGATCAATACAGTCTGCAGGGATACAGTCCGTAAGCACACATGATTGTATTTCTTTATGACAAAGAAAAAAAAATAAATACCATAACCCCCCCCCCCACAATGTGTTGCTGCCATTAAATTCTAAGTTCATGATTATTTGCCCCCAAAAAATGGAAGTTTCTCAGTGTGAACATGAAATATCTTGTCTTTGCAGTCTATTCAATTGAATATAAGTTGAAAAGGATATTGTATTCTCTTTTTATTTACCATTTACACAACGTGACTACTTCACTGCTTTTGGCTTTTGTAAAAACGTAATGTCGTTTTGCTGCCTCCCCCTCCACAGGTGGTGTACATGCTGTGGAATGCCATCAACGACCCTCTCTTTGGATACCTTCAAGATACCTCCAAGGTGCCTTGCTGTTCTCACAGGCGTCTCTCCATCCTGTACGGTGCCCCCCTCTACTCCTTGGCCTTCCTCATCGCCTGGTTCCCGTGGAGGTCCTACGAGCCTGGCGACTGGCTCAGCGGCCTTCACTTGATGGCGGCGTTGTGCTTGTTCGATGGCATGCTCACGTTTGTGCTGCTGGCTCAGTGCGCCCTGTTCGCCGAGATTTCCGGCCACCATCAGAACCGGTTGAGACTCATCAAGTACAACCAGGTGAGGTTTTGTCTGAAATAATGACGAACTAAGGCTGGGCGATATGGCCTATTATTAATATGTGGATATGTTTAGTCCATGTCACCATACACCATATATATGTGGATATGTTTAGTCCATGTCACGATACACCATATATATGTGGATATGTTTAGGCCATGTCACGATACACCATATATATGTGGATATGTTTAGTCCATGTCACGATACACCATATATATGTGGATATGTTTAGTCCATGTCACGATACACCATATATATGTGGATATGTTTAGTCCATGTCACGATACACCATATATATGTGGATATGTTTAGTCCATGTCACGATACACCATATATATGTGGATATGTTTAGTCCATGTCACGATACACCATATATATGTGGATATGTTTAGTCCATGTCACGATACACCATATATATGTGGATATGTTTAGTCCATGTCACGATACACCATATATATGTGGATATGTTTAGGTCACGATACACCATATATATGTGGATATGTTTAGGTCACGATACACCATATATATGTGGATATGTTTAGGTCACGATACACCATATATATGTGGATATGTTTAGGTCACGATACACCATATATATGTGGATATGTTTAGGTCACGATACACCATATATATGTGGATATGTTTAGTCCATGTCACGATACACCATATATATGTGGATATGTTTAGTCCATGTCACGATACACCATATATATGTGGATATGTTTAGGTCACGATACACCATATATATGTGGATATGTTTAGGTCACGATACACCATATATATGTGGATATGTTTAGTCCATGTCACGATACACCATATATATGTGGATATGTTTAGTCCATGTCACCATACACCATATATATGTGGATATGTTTAGTCCATGTCACGATACACCATATATATGTGGATATGTTTAGTCCGGGGGTCGGCAACCCGCGGCTCTAGAGCCGCATGCGGCTCTTTAGCGCCGCCCTAGTGGCTCTCTGGAGATTTTTCAAAAATGTATGAAGAATGGAAAAAGATGAGGGGGAAAAAAATCTATTTTTTTGTTTTAGTATGGTTTCTGTAGGAGGACAAACATGACACAAACCTCCCTAATTGTTATAAATCACACTGTTTATATTAAACATGCTTCACTGATTCGAGTATTTGGCGAGCGCCGTTTTGTCCTACTTATTTTGGCGGTCCTTGAACTCACCGTATAGTTTGTTTACATGTATTGATTGATATAACTGGTATAACTTTCTCCGACTTTCTACGACGTGTTTTATGCCACTTTTTCTGTCTCATTTTGTCCACCACACTTTTAACGTTGTGCATGAATGCACAAAGGTGAGTTTTGTTGATGTTATTGACTTGTGTGGAGTGCTAATCAGACATATTTGGTCACTGCATGACTGCAAGCTAATCGATGCTAACATGCTATTTAGGCTAGCGATGTGTACATATTGCATCATTATGCCTCATTTGTAGCTACATTTGAGCTCATTTAGTTTCCTTTAAGTCATCTTAATTACATTTATATCTCATGACACATGTAATATGGCTTTTAATTTTTTGCGGCTCCAGACAGATTTGTTTTTGTATTTTTGGTCCAATATGGCTCTTTCAACATTTTGGGTTGCCGACCCCTGGTTTAGTCCATGTCACCATACACCATATATATGTGGATATGTTTAGGTCACGATACACCATATATATGTGGATATGTTTAGTCCATGTCACGATACACCATATATATGTGGATATGTTTAGTCCATGTCACGATACACCATATATATGTGGATATGTTTAGTCCATGTCACCATACACCATATATATGTGGATATGTTTAGTCCATGTCACGATACACCATATATATGTGGATATGTTTAGTCCATGTCACGATACACCATATATATGTGGATATGTTTAGTCCATGTCACGATACACCATATATATGTGGATATGTTTAGTCCATGTCACGATGCACCATATATATGTGGATATGTTTAGTCCATGTCACGATACACCATATATATGTGGATATGTTTAGTCCATGTCACGATACACCATATATATGTGGATATGTTTAGGCCATGTCACGATACACCATATATATGTGGATATGTTTAGTCCATGTCACGATACACCATATATATGTGGATATGTTTAGTCCATGTCCTCACATTATTATTATTTCCTATTTTCAAATATGAGTAAACAATACTAAACATGTTTAATTATTTTCATAAATGTATATCCTATTTTGGCGAAAAGAATGAAATGTTTACATTACATGAACTGAAGTAATGTGGTAATACTGTAAATAAACTGTGGATAATAACACTGATCAATGTGACACCTGTGGATGTGAAATGAACACAAGATGTAAATATTAGTGACTAAATACTGTTGGGACTGAACCATATACAGTGATTCATTATTATAATTGGGTTATGTATGTTCTATTAATGTTTTCATGTCTTTAAACACTAAAATATTTTCTTCAAATGGTGCTGTCTTTGTTAATTTTAGCATGTTAAATTGGTGAAAAACCAGGAGCCCTGGACCTGGCTGGGGGGCCTTCGTCCCCCAGACCCCCGGACATTTTTTCAGTCTTTTTCATTGTGGTCAAATCACATGCCTGAAAGTCAGACAACCCCAAGTCTTTAAAATATTTTCTTGGATTTTCAAATTCTATTTGAGTTTTGTCTCTCTTAGAATAAAAAATGTCGGGCAAAGCGAGACCAGCTTGCTAGTAAATAAATACAATTTAAAAAATAGAGGCAGCTCACTGGTAAGTGCTGCTATTTGAGCTATTTTTAGAACAGGCCAGCGGGCTACTCATCTGGTCCTTACGGGCTACCTGGTGCCCGCGGGCACCGCGTTGGTGACCCCTGACATAGGTCATGAAAAACATGTTTTTTTGGTTATTGTCATTGTAAGAGGGCAACATCACTTATATCAGAAATGTATTTTAATAAAACATTTAAATTGTTCTGATGTCAGGTTTGGGACAGGTGTGACGCTGGTGTGGCCACAGTGTGCACGTCTGATGTTGATGGGCTCCACTGAATGCTCAGGGAGTTTGTGCGTTTGCTCACACACACACGAACAATTACAGGGAACATTGCACAAGGGTGGCACTAAAGAGCCGCATGTTGCTGACCCCCGGCCTAGCCATATGAACAGCGTATTTTGTATTTGTCGTTCAGTGGCGTATTTAGGGTGGTATTCTCTGCGGAGCGCTGCGCGGTTAAGGGGAAAAAAAGAGTCAGACAGGAAGTGGTCAAAGGTAGGGATGATACTCGAAACCGGTTCGATAAGAAAAGAACCGAGTCCTCGGACTCGAATCCCTTTTTGAGAACCGGTACCCGTTATCGAGACCACTATAGTAAAGAAAAAGAGTTGGTTCTTTATTGGAATCCCTGGGAACGAATCCCGTCCCGACCAGAAATGCTCCGTGGGACATCACAAGAAATGACGTCACGTAGCTCAGTCATTAGGCGCAGATAGCGAAAGCAGGAAAAAAATGGACGGGAAAAAGCGCTCCAAGGTGTAATAAAGTTCAAAACAAAAGCTATAATCCATCGAATAACTTTACTGAGAGATTTTAGCAGGGTACAAACACATGACCAACACTTCTACGACCCACCGGAAACATAGCAACCAGGCTAGCAACGCACCTCCTTTACGGCAGCTTTCGAAACGTTCTTAAAACAACCGCAGCACATACATATATATACAACATATCTCCCTTTTTTAACTTTTGTTTTTCTTTCCTTGTAAACGTTACAAAATCACACTGTAGATGTGTTGTCTGTCTAATTATAAATAATGCAGACGAGGCTTGTTGGCTGACTTCTTGACGTTTACTTTCACAGCGTAGCAACATGCAACAACACTTTTCGGGGCTACCGCGCATGCTCGTCACTCCCGTTGCATGCTGGGTAGTGTAGTTGTTATATTCCCTAGCTCAGTGGTTCTCAACCTTTTTTCAGTGATGTACCCCCTGTGAACATTTTTTTAATTCAAGTACCCCCTAATCAGAGCAAAGCATTTTTGGTTGAAAGAAAGAGATAAAGAAGTCAAATACAGCACTATGTCATCAGTTTCTGATTTATTAAATTGTATAACAGTGCAAAATATTGCTCATTTGTTGTGGTCTTTCTTGAACTATTTGGAAAAAAAGATATAAAAATAACTAAAAAGTTGTTGAAAAATAAACAAGTGATTCAATTATAAATAAAGACGTCTACACATAAAAGTAATCATCAACTTAATGTTCCTTCTTTGGGGATTGTAATAGAGATCCATCTGGATTCATGAACTTAATTCTAAACATTTTTTCACAAAAAAATACATCTTTAACATCAATATTTATGGAACATGTCCACAAAATATCTAGCTGTCAACACTGAATATTGCATTGTTGCATTTCTTTTCACAGTTCTTTTTGACAGACATTTAAAAAAAAATCTCACGTACCCCTTGGCATACCTTCAAGTACCCCCAGGGGTACGCGTACCCCCATTTGAGAACCACTGCCCTAGCTCATAACATCTTTCCCCCTATAAAGAAATAATGTTAACTCAATAAAGTGTATTTCTTTTTCTAGCTTTAACTTTGCATTTTTTAGCATTGTAACCACATTTGCAAACAACTTTTCTCTTCATAGAATTTTCTTTCAATAAAGAAATAAAGTGCAAAAATGTCAAAGCATCATAACAAACAGTTATGTTCCAATAGCAGCAGAAGTGCACTTTTTGGAGAGATGTATTATTTCCAGTTTTGTGCCCAAGGGACTGATTTTATTTAACACTATATTATTATTTATACACCTATAGTGATCACAGAGACAGCTTGTTTTTGTGTTACTGTATATATTTGTTTCTCTGAAAAATCCCATTTAATATACTTTGGGTAACAACAGTCAATATTTATTTATTTTTTAGATTAAATTGTTTTCTTATATAATAAAAGTGAGCTTTTGTTAAACCAAATATTGTGTGTTTTTTTTCCATATACAACAACCTATCTGGACTCCATAAGAGAATCCATAAGGAATCGGTTCGATAAGAGGATTCGATAATAGACTTGAACTCGATAATTTCTTATCAAACATCATCCCTAGTCAAAGGGCGCACATTTGAAGCTGGATCTCTTCTCACGCCACGTCGTCTTTTCTGCAGGTGGCGTCGCTGCTCGGCTCGTCCAGCGTTCTCTTCTGCGGCCTGCTGTCCAAAAACATGGAAGACTTTGCGGCCTTCCAAGCCTTCACCGTCATCGTGGCCATCCTGAGCTGTGGATGCATGCTCTACACGGGCGTCCACAGCGAGAGCCGATTCGATGACAAAGGACCCCAGGCGGACGCCCCGCAGTGTTCCGACCACGCCTCCCAAAGCTTGCTGGCGTCCCTCTCCACGGTGAAGACGCTGACGTGGCAAATCCTCGTCAACAGAGACTTCCAGCTCTTCGTGCTCATGAACTTCTTCCAGGTTTTCATGTTGGCTTTCTTAAGTAACTTCACGCTGATATTCGCCGAGCACCTCATTCCCCCAGACGTGCTGTCGTCGCTGGCCAAGAGCATCATGTACGGCGCGGGGTTCATTTGTCCGCAGGTAGTGGCTGCCATGAATGCATTTCATGAGACGACGTGCTCACTTTGGTGAAATCCGTGTCTATGTGCTCCCCCCAGTTGTTAGTTTTGAGCTGTGAGAGACTTCTTCGTGGCCTGGGCTATTACAGGATCATCCTGTACACCTTTTACTTGGAGGTGGCAATAGGGGCTTTTATGCTTTCAGTTGGACCTCAGCACCATCGCATTCTGGCCTTGTTCCTCACTGTGAGCATGTATGCATCTTTTATTTCTATTTAGTCACACAAAGCTCCTTTGCTTACTAACCCAAACCTTTTGCAGGGTCTTGGTCCAAGCAGTCTTCAGTCTGTTCGGGTTGCCCCTGGCAGACATCATTGATGCAGACATGCAGAAGTACAAGCGCAGGTAAGCAGGCCACCCCCTGGTTTTCCTCCTTTCTGATGTGCACTTCAATACAACCCATGGCCCCTTTGGGTTAATAATTGTCCAAGTTAAAACAAGAAAGGCAAAGCTGGTGAATCTTCATTTACTCTGGTCAACAACCTTCTAATTAATGTATCTTCATTTTGATGTACTGTGTGCTTTTTATTAGCAGTGATGCTTTAGCTCGGAAAGTTTTTAGCTGATTATAAGCCAAAAAAAAAAAAAAAAATTGACTTAGCGCCGCTTCATTTCATTTCTTTTTTCTTTCTTTTTAATTTGTATATTTTTTGGTAATTTTTTAAGCTAATAATATCATGATAGACCTGTCCTATACATTGTGCTACTTTATTTTAAAGTATTAAAAAATATATTTGTGATTTTATTCCCTTATTTTTATTCATTTGTCTTTATTTAAAGGCCTACTGAAAGCCACTACTAGCGACCACGCAGTCTGATAGTTTATATATCAATGATGAAATCTTAACATTGCAACACATGCCAATACGGCCGGGTTAACTTATGAAGTGACATTTTAAATCTCCCGGGAAATATCCGGCTGAAACGTCGCGGTATGATGACGTATGCACGTGACGAAGTCAGAGTAACGGAAGTTATGGTACCCCGTAGAATCCTATACAAAAAGCTCTGTTTTCATTTCATAATTCCACATTATTCTGGACATCTTTTGCAATTTGTTTAATGAACAATGAAGGCTGCAAAGAAGACAGTTGTAGGTGGGATCGGTGTATTAGCAGCGGACTACAGCAACACAACCAGGAGGACTTTGTTGGAGCGCTAGCCGCGCTAGCCGCCGACCTCACCTTGACTTCCTACGTCTCCGGGCCGCCAAACGCATCGGGTGAAGTCCTTCGTCCTTCTGCCGATCGCTGGAACGCAGGTGAGCACGGGTGTTGATGAGTAGATGAGGGCTGGCTGGCGTAGGTGGAGAGCTAATGTTTTTAGCATAGCTCTGTGCAGTCCGGTTGCTAAGTTGCTAAGTTAGCTTCAATGGCGTCGTTAGCACAGCATTGTTAACCTTCGCCAGCCTGGAAAGCATTAACCGTGTATTTACATGTCCACGGTTTAATAGTATTGTTGATTTTCTATCTATCCTTCCAGTCAGGGGTTTATTTTTGTTGTTTCTATATGCAGTTAAAGCACGATGCTATCACGTTAGCTCGTAGCTAAAGCATTTCGCCGATGTATTGTCGTGGAGATAAAAGGCACTGAATGTCCATTTCGCGTTCTCGACTCTCGTTTTCAAGAGGATATAGTATCCCAAGTGGTTTAAAATACAAATCCGTGATCCACAATAGAAAAAGGAGAGTGTGGAATCCAATGAGCCAGCTTGTACCTAAGTTACGGTCAGAGCGAAAAAAGATACGTCCATCACTGCCTCTCAAGTCCTTCACTGTAACGTTCCTCATCTACGAATCTTTCATCCTCGCTCAAATTAATGGGCTAATCGTCGCTTTGTCGCTCCGAATCTCTCTCGCTCCATTGTAAACAACGGGGAATTGTGAGGAATACTAGCTCCTGTGACGTCACGCTACTTCCGCTACAGGCAAGGCTTTTTTTATCAGCGAGCAAAAGTTGCGAACTTAATCGGCGATTTTCTCTACTAAATCCTTTCAGCAAAAATATGGCGATATCGCGAAATTATCAAGTATGACACATAGAATGGATCTGCTATTCCCGTTTAAATAAAAAAAGTTCATTTCAGTAGGCCTTTAAATACAACCCATGGCCCCTTTGGGTTAATAATTATCCAAGTTAAAACAAGAAAGGCAAAGCTGGTGAATCTTCATTTACTCTGGTCCTTCTAATTAATGTATCTTCATTTTGATGTACTGTGTGCTTTTTATTAGCAGTGATGCTTTAGCTCGGAAAGTTTTTAGCTGATTATAAGCCAAAAAAAAAATAAATCATTGACTTAGCGCCGCTTCATTTCATTTCTTTTTTCTTTCTTTTTAATTTGTATATTTTTTGGTAATTTTTTAAGCTAATAATATCATTATAGACCTGTCCTATACATTGTGCTACTTTATTTTAAAGTATTAAAAAATATATTTGTGATTTTATTCCCTTATTTTTATTAATTTGTCTTTATTTAATGTTTTAGCACTAGATTTTGGATAATGTATTAGTATTTCTTTACTTTATACTAGGGATGTCCGATAATGGCTTTTTGCCGATATCCGATATTCCGATATTGTCCAACTCTTTAATTACCGATACCGATATCAACCGATACCGATATATGCAGTCGTGGAATTAACACATTATGCCTAATTTGGACAACCAGGTATGGTGAAGATAAGGTACTTTTTAAAAAAAATAATAAAATAAGATAACTAAATTAAAAACATTTTCTTGAATAAAAAAGAAAGTAAAACAATATAAAAACAGTTACATAGAAACTAGTAATTAATGAAAATGAGTAAAATGAAGTGTTAAAGGTTAGTACTATTAGTGGAGCAGCAGCACGCACAATCATGTGTGCTTACGGACTGTATCCCTTGCAGACTGTATTGATATATATTGATATATAATGTAGGAACCAGAATATTGATAACAGAAAGAAATGGGGGGAGGGAGGTTGGTGCACTAATTGTAAGTGTATCTTGTGTTTTTTATGTTGATTTAATAAAAAAATAAAAAATAAAAAAACGATACAGATAATTAAAAAAACGATACCGATAATTTCCGATATTACATTTTAACGCATTTATCGGCCGATAATATCGGCAGGCCGATAATATCAGACATCCCTACTTTATACCTATTTTAACTGATTTGATTGATTGATTGAAACTTTTATTAGTAGATTGCACAGTACAGTACATATTCCGTACAATTGACCACTAAATGGTAACACCCCAATAAGTTTTTCAACTTGTTTAAGTCGGGGTCCACGTTAATCAATGCATGGTACAAATATATACTATCAGCATAATACGGAATACTGAGTATTTGTAGTCATGCTTAAAGGGGAACTGCGCTTTTGGGGGAATTTTGCTATCACTATCATTATGAGAGACAAGAAGACAAACGTTTTGTGTCTTTTTTGCGTTCTAATTTCTAAAAATCGTCTTGTTCTTTGCGTTCTAATTTCTAAAAATCGTCTTGTTTTTTGCGTTCTAATTTCTAAAAATCGGCTTGTTCTAGATAGCTAGCAATGCAGCTAATGTGTGCAATCAATTCTACCTCTAAATCAGTTTAAAAATGCATTCAAAAACTGTCAACAATACTTCATTTACGTTTTGTAATCTGTATAATAACCAATCTGTGGCGACATTGTTATTGTAAGAGCGAATACTGAGGAACTCCTTTCCTAGCGTAGTAACACATAAACATGTTTTGGTATTATTTGTAAAAGCTAGCTATGGATGTCGGGTTCAAACACCAAACTATCTATTAAACGAGACAAGAAGCAAGGAATCAAGCAGAGACAGAGTTCAATTTGGCTCATCTGCCAAGCGTTTTTTTTAATCATCTTTAAAATCCTAATAAAATAATAAAAAAAGACTTGTGTTCTTGTCTCTCATAATTATTGTGAACGATTCCCAAAAAAGCACAGTTCCCCTTTTAAGGTCTTTTATGGTATTTTTTTTTTTGCTTAATTCTCACTTATTTTTCATTAATTTTAAAATAAATATCATAGTTTTGATATTAGTTAAATATTTGTTTTAGCTTTTGTAAAATTGTTCAGATTTTTTTATTTTTAACTTAGCGTTGACTTTTTATCATGAAAAATACATATTACACATTTTACATTTCTTGTCCTATTTGTCCATGTTTGTTGCCTCCTATTTCATTTTATTCTTACTTTTGTGGTGTGAAAGTTATTTGCTTTGATCACTCCCATGCTAAGTAAGGACAACAATATGGTGATGATGCTGTTTTTCTAGTTCCCCTCTGTCCTCCATGGTGTTTGGGACCAACGCCCTGTTCACCAAACCTGCTCAGTCTCTGGCCCCGATGATGGTGATTAAAATCCTGAACCAGTTTGGCTATGAGCAGCTGAAAGATGCTGGCAGCGAGGTCGATCCAAAGTAAGTACTCCACCATACTTTCACTTTTATAAACAAGACAAAATGATGCATCTCTGTTGCAGCAACATTTCCTGTAACCATGGCGACATACCTTGTAAAATATATGTGCTAAATAGCCATTTTTTAAAAATATAATTGAGAGGAAAACTGGCCATTATTTGGCCTTATAGGTCTGATTGATGTTGAACTTCCAACACAAGTCCTCCTTGGTGTCCATTTAATTACCATATGATGGCCTTCTTATTCAGGCTCAGGCCGTCACTCCCAGGTCTGAGGTTGGACTTGAAATGTATCTCACGGGTTCCAAACCTACTGTCCTTTTTTTAAGAAAGATTTTATGAATTGTAGAATTGTGCCTGATGTGGGTGTTGTAAAGAAGTTTGAAATGACAACAATTACTTGGGAAAAAAAGCCAATCACAAATAGGTACTCTTGTAGCCTGAGACCAACTACCTGTCAGTCTACACCAGACCTGGGCGAATGAAGGCCCGGTGGGTCACATGCAGCCCGTTAAGATTCTCAATCTGGCCCGCTGGACATTCCCAAATAATAGTTTTAGGTGTAAAGTGTAGCTGCCATTATGATGTGCACTCATCTTTTATAATCACCATAACTAAGTCTTCAACTATACTAAGTCTTTACATGCTTGGAATCTGCATGATATACTAGTTACTATGCTCATCTAATTAGTTACTATGGTCATCTAATTAGTTACTATGCTCATCTAATTAGTTACTATGGTCATCTAATTAGTTACTATGCTCATCTAATTAGTTACTATGGTCATCTAATTAGTTACTATGGCCATCTAATTGGTTGTTATGGTAATTTAATTAGTTGCTATGTTCATCTAATTAGTTACTATGGTCATGTAATTAATGTAATTTAATTAGTTACAATGGTCATGTAATTAGTTACTATGGACATCTAATTGGTTACTATGGTCATGTAATTAGTTACTATGGTCATCTAATTGGTTACTATGGTCATCTAATTGGTTACTATGGTCATCTAATTGGTTACTATGGTCATGTAATTAGTTACTATGCTCATGTAATTGGTTACTATGGTCATGTAATTGGTTACTATGGTCATGTAATTGGTTACTATGGTCATCTAATTGGTTACTATGGTCATGTAATTAGTTACTATGGTCATGTAATTAGTTACTATGCTCATCTAATTTGTTACTATGGTCATTTAATTAGTTACTATGGTCATGTAATTAGTTACTATGGTTATCTAATTAGTTACTATGGTTATCTAATTAGTTATTATGGGCATGTAAGTAGTTACTGTGGGCATGTAAGTAGTTACTATGGTCATCTAATTAGTTACTATGGTCATGTAATTGGTTACTATGGTCATGCAATTGGTTACTACGGTCATCTAATTAGTTACTATGGTCATGTAATTAGTTACTATGGTCATCTAATTAGTTATTCTGGTCATGTAATTAGTTACTATGGTCATGTAATTAGTTACTATGCTCATCTAATTTGTTACTATGGTCATTTAATTAGTTACTATGGTCATGTAATTAGTTACTATGGTTATCTAATTAGTTACTATGGTTATCTAATTAGTTATTATGGGCATGTAAGTAGTTACTATGGGAATGTAAGTAGTTACTATGGTCATCTAATTAGTTACTATGGTCATGTAATTGGTTACTATGGTCATGTAATTGGTTACTACGGTCATCTAATTAGTTACTATGGTCATCTAATTAGTTACTATGGTCATCTATTTAATTACTATGGTCATGTAATTAGTTATTCTGGTCATGTAATTAGTTACTATGGTCATCTAATTAAATACTATGGTCATCTAATTGGTTAGTATGGTAATATAATTACTTACTATGGTCATCTAATTAGTTACTATGGTCATCTAATTGGTTACTATGCTCATCTAATTGGTTACTATGGTAATTTAATTAGTTACTATGGTCATGTAATTGGTTACTATGGTCATTTAATTAGTTACTATGGTCATCTAATTAGTTACTATGGTTATCTAATTAATTACTATGGTTATCTAATTAGTTATTATGGTCATGTAATTAGTTACTATGGGCATGTAATTAGTTACTATGGGCATGTAATTAGTTACTATGGTCATGTAATTGGTTACTATGGTCATTTAATTAGTTACTATGGTCATCTAATTAGTTACTATGGTTATCTAATTAATTACTATGGTTATCTAATTAGTTATTATGGTCATGTAAGTAGTTACTATGGGCATGTAAGTAGTTACTATGGCCATGTAATTGGTTACTATGGTCATGTAATTAGTTACTATGGTCATGTAATTAGTTACTACGGTCATCTAATTAGTTACTATGGTCATCTAATTAGTTACTATGGTCATGTAATTAGTTATTCTGGTCATGTAATTAGTTACTATGGTCATCTAATTGGTTACTATGGTCATCTAATTGGTTACTATGGTCATCTAATTACTTACTATAGTCATCTAATTACTTACTATGGTCATCTAATTAGTTACTATGGTCATCTAATTAGTTAAAGTTAAAGTACCAATGATAGTCACACACACACTAGGTATGGTAAAATTTGTCCTCTACATTTGACCCATCACCCTTGTTCCACCCCCTGGGAGGTGAGGGGAGCAGTGAGCAGCAGAGGTGGCCACGCCCGGGAATAATTTTTGGGGGATTTAACCCCCAATTCCAAGCCTTGACGCCGAGTGCCAAGCAGGGAGGTAATGGCTCCCATTTTCATAGTCTTTGCTATGACTCGGCCGGGGTTTGAACTCACAACCTACCCATCGATTAGCAACATGAGTTGAAAGGATGTTATTTTGATTAGCAGCAGGTGTGACAGACTGCTTCATAGCCTTGGCTACTACAAAATGTTCTCAATAAATTTGTCAGCCACATCCAAACTACTGTACTTTTAGAAAAACAGGTTGCATGGATTGTAGTTTGTCCTTGATGGTGATGTTATTTCACCTGAGAGTTTGTCCTTGATGGTGATGTTATTTCACCTGAGAGTTTGTCCTTGATGGTGATGTTATTTCACCTGAGAGTTTGTCCTTGATGGTGATGTTATTTCACCTGAGAGTTTGTCCTTGATGGTGATGTTATTTCACCTGAGAGTTTGTCCTTGATGGTGATGTTATTTCACCTGAGAGTTTGTCCTTGATGGTGATGTTATTTCACCTGAGTGTTGCACCATTGACCCAACTAGTCGAATGAACTTGAAGCCGTTTGTAAATCATCAAGCAAAAATGATGTTTTGAAGGCTTTAACACGAAACAGTCACAAGTCTGAGTTATCTGCTTGGCTGAACTGTTAATTTTTAAATGGTCTGCACCAGTTTCAGCTGAAGATCGGATAGCCGGGTTATTTATTTAGCAACTGTGACTTTAAAACATGTCTCCTTTCCCAGAGCGTTGGCGAGCCTCCACAGCGTGATGTTCTACTTGGTGTGTGTGGTGCCCATGTGTGTCGCTGCCGTCCAAGTCCTGGCTTGGAGACCCTTTTCTATACGCAGCAGTCACACGGTGGAAAGCAAGTACGTCGACTCCTAATTGAGCTTTCTTCTTTCTGGGCCTTGGCCACGTGTCGCTGGGGAAATGTAGCATGATCAATATTGGAATGTTTGGCTTTTCCCTTTGAAGAGGAAAGTGTGTACATATTGACTTTTACCAATGTCGGATTAATAATGAGCTTTTCGAGGTTGATCACAAACATTGAAATGAGGCCAACATACAGTGGGACCCGTTTGGGTCAACCAAGCCATCAAATCCTGATCCACCGTGTTCTTAAGTCTTAAACGTGTCGGCTTAAACGGGATTTGCAGTTTATTGTGCCTATGATTCACAATTTCAATGTAAGACAAGAATACATAGAATGTTTTCAAAAGTCAGCTAAGAATGGAAGTAATAGGATTCATGACGTCATTGTGCTCATAAAGCCCTCTAAAAGCATCCAAACACCAGCAAGACTCTCTATTTACATCTTGTGACAGGAATAATAACCAACTTTCAGCCATATTGTTATTGTTAGTCCCCACGTTAAGGGGCTACTTTTAGCGGCGCATTGATCAGAGCTGTGTCTTTCAACCACTGGTGTGTGGTGAGATACAGTCTGGTGTGCCGTGGGAGATTATCTTATATTCATTTAATTGGGTTAAAAATATTTTTTGCAAACCAGTAATTATAATCTGCAAATGATGTGTTGGCAGAAAAGAAAAGAAACGGCAGATCAACTGGTCTAAAAGGGGGGTCTATTTAAAGGCTAGAGCAGTGGTTCTCAAATGGGGGTACGCGTACCCCTGGGGGTACCTGAAGGTATGCCAAGGGGTACGTAAGATTTTTTTTTAAATATTCTAAAAATAGCAACAATTCAAAAATCCTTTCTAAATATATTTATTGAATAATACTTCAAGAAAATATGAATGTAAGTTCGTAAACTGAACATCAAATCAAGTAGGCTATTCCATTCATGACCATAAAGCCAGAGTTCCCCCCATGCCGTGATGGTTTGACCCTCACTAAAATGTCTGTCAAAAAGAACTGTGAAAAGAAATGCAACAATGCAATATTCAATGTTGACAGCTAGATTTTTTTGTGGACATGTTCCATAAATATTGATGTTAAAGATGTATTTTTTTGTGAAGAAATGTTTAGAATGAAGTTGATGAATCCAGATGGATCTCTATTACAATCCCCAAAGAGGGCACTTTAAGTTGATGATTACTTCTACCGTATTTCCTTGAATTGGCGCAGGGAATATAGTATTTGCACGTCTGGAATTACTGCCGGGTCAAACTCGTTTCTCAAAATAATTAACGCATGCTTGGCCTTATCGCAGGTTCATTATTGACGCCGGATCAAATTCGTTTCGCAAAATATTAATTTTATTATCACATGTCTATAATTTTCGCCGGGTTAAACTAGTTTCGCAAAATATTTAGCATATGTCTAGAACTTCCGCCGGGTCAAATTCGTTACGTCACGAGTGACGATTTACCTGTCCTCATTTTCAAAATGGAGGAAGCTGCTTTCAGTAGTTTGCAATCGCACAAAGGAAAAAAGATAAAGAGCTATTCAGTAGGATTTAAGGTCCAAGCTATTGAATACCGGTACAGTATGCTAAAAAGAACAGTAAGCAGCTATGTTTTATTAATATACCGTAGCTGCGTGTGTCAAATACTGTATGAGTCATTAAATGACTCCCGCCTCCTGGTGGTAGAGGGCGCTAGTGATCCTTCTTGCGACTTCCGGTACTGCAGAAGAAGTGACAACACGCAGCAACAGATCGTCTCTTTTTTTTTCCTCTCGCCTGAACTTCTAACATGGAGGATTACATACCGGTATCTAAAATAAAACAGTTTTCTAAACTGGACTTTCAATGGAAGCAGGAGGTAATAATTAAAGGAGTATCTCCATCGAGACAGAGACTTTTAAAACTGAAGAAAGAAAATAAGGAAGACTTCTATAAACAAGTTATCGATGCTTTTGGTCAGAAGGAGCTGCAAATGGACTCCATTTATAAGTACAGGTAAGACCATAATAACGTTTTTTTTATTAAATGTGCTTTTCATGATGGTATGCTTACATCACACTCAAAGCGCACGCCTAAATTTACCGCATTCTTTTTGGTAAACGCCGGAGTGAGAAGAGGTTTTAAAATAATTAGCGCATGCACGGCCGGCTTCCGGTAAACGCCGGAGTGACAGGAGGTTTTAAATTAATTAGCGCCCCTGCGGCTATTCAAGGAAATACGGTATGTGTACAAATCTTTATTTAGAATTGAATCACTTGTTTATTTTTCAACAAGTTTTTAGTTATTTTTACATCTTTTTTTCCAAATAGTTCAAGAAAGACCACAACAAATGAGCAATATTTTGCACTGTTATACAATTTAATAAATCAGAAACTGATGACATAGTGCTGTATTTTACTTCTTTATCTCTTTTTTTCAACCAAAAATGCTTTGCTCTGATTAGGGGGTACTTGAATTAAAAAAAAATGTTCACAGGGGGTACATCACTGAAAAAAGGTTGAGAATCACTGGGCTAGAGTATAGAAATGAGTTTTAAGATGGGACTTAAATGCTTCTACTGAGGTAGCATCTCTAACTGTTACCGGGAGGACATTCCAGAGTACTGGAGCCCCAATTGTAGTCTCTCAAAGTCTGCAGTGAGTAGATATCAGTGATGTAGTGTGAAAAAATATCCTCAAAATAAGTAAATATGAAGTGTTATAATAAATGTGCCTGATACTACATTACATACTGTATGTACTGTACTTACATCATGCATATAAAACCTTAATGGAGGTGTTTGGATGTCTTTTAAGGGCTTTATAGGCAGACTAGAGCGGCTCCCGTAGGCTCCATTGTAAGCAGACTTTTGATCGGATGTATTTAATATTTAGAATGCATTAAATAAATACATCCGTAGTATTGTCTGTCATAATGATTGTGAACAATAGACAAACTTCCAAAAAAAAAGTGGTCATAGTTCAGTTCATTTTGGGAACAGTAGTACAATACAGTGCCAAACTATTTCAATGTTATTTAGTCAAATTTTTTATAGGTGATACTGTGCATGGTACTATATTATATAATGTCATCTGATGTGCCTTTTTTGACATGTTTGGGTAACCAATGATATTTTAAGGAAAATTGTTTATAGTTCAGGTTGTATTTTATTAAAAGAAAATTCATGTCAACATTCACGCATTTGCTTCTTGTGACACATGAAGGTACCCGTATGTCCAGAAGTATTTAGACCAGGGGTCACCAACCTTTTTGAAACCACGATCTACTTCTTGGGTAGTGATTAATGCGAAGGGCTACCAGTTTGATACACACTTAAATAAATTGCCAGAAATAGCCAATTTGCTCAATTTACCTTTAACTCTATGTTATTATTAATAATTAATGATATTCACACTTAATTGAACGGTTTAAAAGAGGAGAAAACACGAAAAAAAATGACAATTAAATTTTGAAACATAGTTTATCTCCAATTTCGACTCTTTAAAATTCAAAATTCAACTGAAAAAAAGAAGAGAAAAACTAGCTAATTTGAATCTTTTTGAAAAAATTAAAAAAATAATTTATGGAACATCATTAGTAATTTTTCCTGATTAAAATTAATTTTAGAATTTTGATGACATGTTTTAAATAGGTTAAAATCCAATCTACACTTTGTTAGAATATATAACAAATTGGACCAAGCTATATTTCTAACAAAGACAAATCATTATTTCTTCTAGATTTTCCAGAACAAAAATTTGAAAAGAAATTCAAAAGACTTTGAAATAAGATTCAAATTTGATTCTACGGATTTTCTATATTTGCCAGAATAATTTTTTAAAATTTTAATCATAAATTTGAAGAAATATTTCACAAATATTCTTCGTTGAAAAAACAGAAGCTAAAATGAAGAATTAAATTAAAATGTATCTATTATTCTTTACAATAAAAAAAAAAATGTACTTGAACATTGATTTAAATTGTCAGGAAAGAAGAGGAAGGAATTTAAAAGGTAAAAAGGTATATATGTTTAAAAATCCTAAAATCATTTTTAAGGTTTTATTTTTTCTCTAAAATTGTCTTTCTGAAAGTTATAAGAAGCAAAGTTAAAAAATTAATGAATTTATTTAAACAAGTGAAGACCAAGTCTTTAAAATATTTTCTTGGATTTTCAAATTCTATTTGTGTTTTGTCTCTCTTAGAATTAAAAATGTCAGGCAAAGCGAGACCAGCTTGCTAGTAAATAAATAAAATGTAAAAAATAGAGGCAGCTCACTGGTAAGTGCTGCTATTTGAGCTATTTTTAGAACAGGCCAGCGGGCTACTCATCTGGTCCTTACGGGCTACCTGGTGCCCGCGGGCACCGCGTTGGTGAGCCCTGATTTAGACACTTTTATACATTTATACATCACCACAGATTTTAATCACAACAACTTGGATGTGATTCAAGAAAGAACTGTCACTAAAATGCCACATTTAATATTAGGAATTAGAATTAGTGCTTCTGGCATAATTGTAAATATAAATATCCAAAGTATAAAGCAAGGATGTCCTAAGGCAGACCTGGGCAAATGAAGGCCACATGCTGCCCGTTTAGCTTTTCAATCTGGCCCACTGGGCATTCCCAAATAATTATTTTACATCTTTAAGATGTGAAGTGTAGCTGCCGTAAGTCTTGAATTATACAAAGTATTTCTATGGTTGGAATCTGTGCTTTTGCATGATATTTTAGTGACTAGTGTTGTCCTGATACCAAGATTATTTCAATACTTTTCGGTACTTTTGTAAATAAAGAGGACCAGAAAAAATTGCATTATTGGCTTTATTTTAACAAAAAATCTTAGGGTGCGGCGGACCGGTACTTTTCAGAGGCGGTATGGTACCGAATGATTCATTAGTATCGCGGTACTATACTAATACCCGTATACCGTACAACCCTACTAGTTACTATGGTAATCTACGTCACAGCAGCTCAGACGAGGTACCAAGCAGTGTGGGTGTGGCTTGATTGTAAAATATGTGGATTGAGAGGGGGTGTGACGTTCATATGTTCTCAATATTCAGGGTTTTATCCTTCATAGAATATTTACAATTCCATTCCGTTTTTAAGGCGGTCTGTCATAACATTTTTAGCATTCAATCAGACTTTATTGTGAGGTTTTGTATTAGTTTTCCTAAAAAAATATATATACCGGCCCCCAGACACATTCTTTTTCTCTAAATTTGGCCCCCGAGTCAAAATAATTGCCCAGGCCTGTCCTAAGGGAACATTTACTGCCCTCAGCTCATTTTTATTGGCCAGTTGCATATTTAAAATATAATAATAAATCATTAAGTAGATATATTATTAGATATTGTATTAATTAACATTGTCTTTGTTTTGTTCATTTAGCACAAAATATATCAGTGTCTCCGGCATCCTTTTCAATTTTCTGACCCTTTAGTGAAAAAGTGTAGACATCCCTGCTATAAAGGAAACCTGCCACATAAATAGTGTACCAAATCTCATATTTAACGTTGACAAATATCTTTGAATGTTCTTTTCTTGCATCAAGTTCCAAAAAGATACTGGGCTGAAAGTACAAATATATGGAGAGGCGATGGGAAAAAAATCTTCCCATTAGACATTTTGATAGATGTCGTCAGGGGCCAGGTTATTAAACTCAGCAGATGTTGTCTGTAGAAAAAGAATAACAATTTAAAAAAGCCTCATTTGAGATGCTTGAGTCAACATGCTGCAAAAAGACCATACCTCAAGCGATGCGGGGGTCCTTTTGCTTCTCTTCAAGTCGCGCCTGTGGTGCATCTCTTGCAGAACATCCCGGAATATTCTCGTTTTATTTGTGCTACTCTTTTGCTGTTGAAAGCAAATATAATGAGTCCCTATGAGGTGTCGGTAATGTCCCTGCAGTAATTGTGCTGAGCGAAGAAGAGTGACGGTGTGGCAATGAACACAAACGTTGCTTCCTGTTCTGCCTAGACCAGGGGTCACCAACCTTTTTGAAAGCAAGAGCTACTTCTTGGGTAGTGATTAATGCGAAGGGCTACCAGTTTGATACACACTTAAATAAATTGCCAGAAATAGCCAATTTGTTCAATTTACCTTTAACTCTATGTTATTATTAATAATTAATGATATTTATCTTTGTGGAAACACTGATCATCTTAATGATTTCTCACAATAAATATATATAGAAACAGATAAATATCAATATGCAACACTTTATTTTTATATTTTCTCTAAGTGCACATTTTTCAAATTAAACATTTTCAAATGATCACTCAGGAGGACAGTCTTGTGAAATCTTAATATCCCATTTTAACCAGCTAGCCACTAACATTTTTGAACAAATCATGAATTACTTTGCACCATGTTTGTACAAATAATAACTCATGTAAAATACAAAAGTCAGTCAAAGTTGTTAGAACATATAACAAATTGGACCAAGCTATATTTCTAACAAAGACAAATCATTATTTCTTCTAGATTTTCCAGAACAAAATTTTTAAAAGAAATTCAAAACACTTTGAAATAAGATTTAAATTTGATTCTACAGATTTTCTAGATTTGCCAGAATATTTTTTTTGAATTTTAATCATAATAAGTTTGAAGAAATATTTCACAAATATTCTTCGTCGAAAAAACAGAAGCTAAAATGAAGAATTAAATTAAAATGTATTTATTATTCTTTACTATATATAAAAAAAATTTTTTTACTTGAACATTGATTTAAATTGTCAGGAAAGAAGAGGAAGGAATTTAAAAGGTAAAAAGGTATATGTGTTTAAAAATCCTAAAATCATTTTTAAGGTTGTATTTTTTTCTCTAAAATTGTCTTTCTGAAAGTTATAAAAAGCAAAGTAAAAAAATAAATGAATTTATTTAAACAAGTGAAGACCAAGTCTTTAAAATATTTTCTTGGATATTCAAATTCTATTTGAGTTTTGTCTCTCTTAGAATTAAAAATGTCGAGCAAAGAGAGACCAGCTTGCTAGTAAATAAATACAATTTAAAAAAATAGAGGCAGCTCACTGGTAAGTGCTGCTATTTGAGCTATTTTTAGAACAGGCCAGCGGGCTACTCATCTGGTCCTTACGGGCTACCTGGTGCCCGCGGGCACCACGTTGGTGACCCCTGGCCTAGACCTTTCCTCCAAAAATCCAAACAGAAAGGAACCCACCTTGTCACTTTTGTATAGTCTCCTGCAGTTCCATATATTGAGGCCGTACTAGAACACATAGCATACAATGTCAATTTATTTTGAACAGCAAAATATTCCCCAGAGAATCACGTTTTTAATCATGTGACTAAATGTGTTCAACTGCGTCTACCGGCAGTTGTGGTGACCCTAAGCTATGGTAAGCCTGAAAGGAGAACTGCACTTTTTGGGGAATTTTGCCCATCTTTCACAATCCTTATGTAAGACAAGCACACATGTTTTTTTTTTAATGCATTCTAAATCGCAAACAAACACAATCAAAAGAGGTAACTGAATTTGCTGTATTTGCGCTCTAAAAATCATCCAAAACCCCCCCTCAATGTATTATATACATGCTGTAAGTATATGTGTAATGTAGTAACAGGCACTTTATTATGTAATATTTACGTATTTTAGTCCTTTTAAGTATACGGCGGCAGCGTATAAATTTTACACTCATCACAATGTTTCTATTTCCTTTTAACAACTACTACTACTGCTAATCATGGCTGACTATGTGAGCTAACAACTAATGTAGAAGCCTAAATACTATTTTTAAGTTCATTTACATTTTATGGAAGGTGCTTTATGTTTATTTAGCCAAAAGGGGACTATTTACTTTATTTAAATAATACGAAAATCAGTGTTTCCCATACACTGCCAAGATACCTGTGGCGGTGGGGGCGTAGCTATGGGCGTGGTCACCATGACATCATCGAGTAATTTGCATAATTTACTACAATGATATGATTTTCTCTAAAAAGGCTCAAAAAATTTATACTTACTAATTAATAACAGTTTTGTTTTAAACGTCCATCCATCCATCCATTTTACAATATAATTACAACACTTTATGTACATATTTATATACAGATTTGAACAATAAGTTATTCACTGAAATATGTTTATTAATTGTGGTTCGTATAAAAAATATCCATCCATTTTCTACCGCTTATTCCCTTCGGGGGCGCTGGAGCCTATCTCCGCTACAATCGGACGGAAGGCGGGGTACACTCTGGACAAGTCGCCACCTCATCGCAGTACAAAAAATATATCTTATAAAATATAAAAGCTAAAATGTCTCTTAAAGCTCTGCCCCTTTAATTAGTGCATACTAAATAATTTAACTTTAGCCTACTACTACAACCATATTATTTACCAGCAACATAAAGTGAAACAGAGGCAGAGGTGTCCTGCCACAGTCAGTAACAAACAAACAGAAAACAGTAGTGGTCAAATACAAATAAGGCAACAAGAGAAGTATCCTACACTTCTCTTTTGTAAAGTAAATCTGAACAGCCTATATGGTGCATCTACATCAACTATATGATTTGCCTGAGAAGCTGGACAGGATAAAAAAAAATAAAAAAATTTATTTTTTATTTGTGGCGGACGTAATTCTTTCATGGCGGGCCGCCACAAATAAATGAATGTGTGGGAAACACTGAAAATGTATATATTGTATGCTTGGAATAATTATAAGGTATATTTTATTTGTAATTATTACATTTGTCTAAATAATTTGATGACGTACTATTTTATACTGCTTTAATACAGTGAAGAATATGTAACTGTTTAATTGCATATATGGCGGAAGGATCTGGGTGGTAATAAGGTTTGGACACAATGTATTATGGGTAATAGCAATCAGGTATGGTGGAATCGAGCCACACAGTTTTTTGACCTTACTCTTTCTTACTGTAACAAACTCTCTTTATTTTGCCATTCATTTGTTCCCACATCGTTATTGTTTTACATTTTTGAATGATTAAGTTGACAAGCAAACGATATAAAACGAATAGGAGCGTCTGGAGTTGTGTTTGTTGTTGCCGCAGCAAGTGGGAGCCGGAGAAAGTAGAGAAGCGTCAAGCTAAAGGCTTCATTAGGAAACTACAACTACTTTGGGACAAATGCTGATCCAGAACCTTATATTTTTGAGCCTGAAGATAAGGAGGACGAGCTGCAAGTTTTACAAGCTGAGTGATAAGCAGATCCAGCAAGTAGCACTATCGCTAAACTAAATACACAGCGCCAACTACAAACATAAAATAATCACTTACTGTACAGTAGCTGCTCTCACTGGGATGCCAACTGATTGGATATTCATATATGTATGTTCTCATCTGCGGGTTTAAGTTGAGCGTCAATTTTGACCAACTTGTTGGTTTATGGCCATTCAAGGGAGTGGCATGATTTAGAATATATAATCAACTTTCACCAACTCCGAGGCAATGCAACAGCTCAGTACGTCAATAACTGCTTAAGCTATTTACCTCTCAGTGATCAGAGTGCCGCTAAAATGAGTTCCTCGGCGTTGGCACTTATAATACCAGTATTTTTCATACTTGGTTAATATTATGTTTATTTTTTTATGTTTTGTATATTTTTATAGGCTGCGATGAGGTGGCGACTTGTCCAGGGTGTACCCCGCCTTCCGCCCGAATGCAGCTGAGATAGGCTCCAGCACCCCCCGCGACCCCAAAAGGGACAAACGGTAGAAAATGGATGGATGGATATTTTTATAGGACTTACTCCTGCTAGCTGCATTATTAGCCCCCTCCTACTTACCATCAACGTTCCCTCTAAGGTGTGCGCCTGCGCAATTGCGCACAGCTCAAGCGTCCTCTGCGCACGGCAAATATATGCCGCGCACCAAATCAAACCCATCTGAATTCTAAACAAAATAAACACATTTATTCTGTGTAATTTTGCAATGCAACTCTGAGTGACAGTGACAACAAGCGGCCCTAACGGTGTTCGTCAACACCGTTCAATTATTGTAACGTCTATCGAGATGCTTCGAGGCCAGGAATTATATCGATCACTTTATTGAGCAAAACTGTTTATATTCGGCCATAACCACACCAAAAACATGAGTGAAAAACTTATATCTCGAAAAACTAGTCATTTTCTGCCGTACAAACCAGGCCAAAACCAACTTGTCATCTGTCACCAACACGCATACCACTAAGCCACTGGTGCATT
>NC_084755.1:4819990-4867490 GCF_033978785.1 Entelurus aequoreus
CTTTTCTATTTGCAGCCTTCTGAGGTAAATATCAACATTAACTTGGTGGGCGGGGGCGGGGTTTGGTGGTAGCGGGGGGTGTATATTGTAGCGTCCCGGAAGAGTTAGGGCTGCAAGGGGTTCTGGGTATTTGTTCTGTTGTGTTTATGTTGTGTTACGGTGCGGATGTTCTCCCGAAATGGGTTTGTCATTCTTGTTTGGTGTGGGTTCACAGTGTGGCGCATATTTGTAACGGTGTTAAACTTGTTTATACGCCACCCTCAGTGTGACCTGTATGGCTGTTGATCAAGTATGCCTTGCATTCACTTGTGTGTGTGTGTGTAAAAGCCGCATATAGTATGTGACTGGGCCGGCACGCTGTTTGTATAGAGGAAAAGCGAACGTGACGACAGGTTGTAGAGGACGCTAAAGGCAGTGCCTTTAAGGCACGCCCCCAATTGTGGAAGTCGGGAGAAATTCGGGAGAATGGTTGCTCCGGGAGATTTTCGGGAGGGCCACTGAAATCCGGGAGTCTCCCGGGAAAATCGGGAGGGTTGGCAAATATGAGTATTAGCGGCGGGCCAGCTCTAATGTTAATTTGATATTGCCTCAAGGGCCAAATGAAATTACACGGCGGGCCAGATTTGGCCCGTGGGCCAGAGTTTGACACCCATGCTCTAGAGTCATTAGGTCAAGCTAGTTTTTACAGCTTTTTTATTTAAATTTAAATGTTGAATTATTTCAGTTGGGAATGAAGATGTACCTATTATTAATTTGACTCTTACTAGTGGATATGACATGGTTCTACTTGTCCGGTGTCCATTTTGACTTGATATGGTTACGATGATAACTGAATAGGTTTACCCTTAACAACGAGAATGGTTCCCAGGCCAACATGCTGAGTCCTGGGTTTGGGTTCTCCGTGGGACACGGTGCTGCCGCAGTAGTAAATCCCGCTGTCGTTGGCGTGGAGGGACATTATTTGTAAAGTTGCTCCTTGGAGGCTGTACTTGTGAGGCTGTTTGTCCGGGTGGAGAGGAAAATGACTATCGCGTTGGAAAGCGAACCACTGGTGATGCAGGCCCGTGGTGGAGCAGTTGGGGTGGACCCTGCACCAGATCTCGGCGTCTTGTCCCGTCCCCCGTGAAATCACATCGCTGGCTTGTGATAGGCAGCTTTGGAGCTGGGCCGCACCTAAAGGAACAGACGGGCAAGGTCAAGTACTGAAGACTGAGTCCGCAGAGGAAAACCGCTTACCTTGTGGTGGCTGGCAGGTGAGGATGAGAGAAAGCCAAAACAAAGACACCATGTCTGCAGACTAACACTCAATGTTCTCATGAGTCTGTGCACGAGACCATGGAAATGGGTAAATTCCACTTACTCAACATTTACTTCCTTCTGCTTTTTTCATCAGGCCTGCATAGCTTTGCAACATGGCTAACTCCATGTTGGTCAGTCAAACTCAGTGAACTTGAATTGAGCAGAGTCACCTAACCAATTGATCCGTGGTAACATAAATCATGATCATAGATTATTAAAAGTTCATTTTAATCTACTTTCCATAAAGTAGTCATCATATTCTCTTTATGTCTTATTAGGCTCCAGTATTGCTTGTTAGAGCTTTTATCCAATCAGATTTCAGCTAGCTTGTTGCCTGCGCTGCATAATTTCTGCCGGATAGACAGTTGATAGACAGCTGATAGACCATTGATAGACAGCTGCTAGACAGTTGATAGACCATTGATAGACAGCTGATAGACCATTGATAGACAGTTGATAAACCGTTGATAGACCGTTGATAGTTGATAGACAGCTGATAGACAGTTGATGGACCATTGATAGACAGCTGATAGACCATTGATAGACAGTTGATAAACCGTTGATAGACTGTTGATAGACAGTTGATAGACAGCTGATAGACAGTTGATAGACAGTTCATAGACCATTGATAGACAGTTGATAGACCGTTGATAGTTGATAGACAGCTGATAGATAGTTGATAGACAGCTGATAGACAGCTGATAGACAGCTGATAGACAGTTGATAGTTGATAGACAGCTGATAGAAAGTTGATTGTTGATAGACAGCTGATAGACAGTTGATAGTTGATAGACAGCTGATAGACAGTTGATAGTGTTGATAGACAGTTGATAGTTGATAGACAGCTGATAGACAGTTGATAGTTGATAGACAGCTGATAGACAGTTGATTGTTGATAGACAGCTGATAGACAGCTGATAGACAGTTGATAGACAGTTCATAGACCATTGATAGACCGTTGATAGTTGATAGACAGCTGATAGATAGTTGATAGACAGCTGATAGACAGCTGATAGACAGCTGATAGACAGTTGATAGTTGATAGACAGTTGATTGTTGATAGACAGCTGATAGACAGTTGATAGTTGATAGACAGCTGATAGACAGTTGATAGTTGATAGACAGCTGATAGACAGTTGATAGTTGATAGACAGCTGATAGACAGTTGATTGTTGATAGACAGCTGATAGTTGATAGACAGTTGATAGACAGCTAATAGACAGTTGATAGTTGATAGACAGCTGATAAACAGTTGATTGTTGATGGACAGCTGATAGACAGTTGATAGTTGATAGACAGCTGATAGACAGTTGATAGACAGTTGATTGTTGATAGACAGCTGATAGACAGTTGATAGTTGATAGACAGCTGATAGTTGATAGACAGCTGATAGACAGTTGATAGTTGATAGACAGCTGATAGACAGTTGATAGTTGATAGACAGCTGATAGACAGTTGATAGTTGATAGACAGCTGATAGACAGTTGATTGTTGATAGACAGCTGATAGACAGTTGATAGTTGATAGACAGCTGATAGACAGCTGATAGACAGTTGATAGTTGATAGACAGCTGATAGTTGATAGACAGCTGATAGACAGTTGATTGTTGATAGACAGCTGATAGACAGTTGATAGTTGATAGACAGCTGATAGTTGATAGACAGCTGATAGTTGATAGACAGCTGATAGACAGTTGCGAGAAGCACTTTTCAATACATATTTAAATGTATTTATTGTATATATTTTATTTCTACCTCATTTTATTCACATTTATCTATGCAGCGTTTTCATATTGGATGTAATGACAACAAAAGCTTTGTAAATAAATATTGTGTAATGTTTATAACATTTTAAATGATTTTAATATTCATAGTCAAAGGTAACTTAAATTTTCTGTAGTCCACTCAGACTAACTCTCTCCCCCCTATAGTCCCTGGCTATGGTCCCTTCCTCCACCCGTATAGTCCCTGGCTATGGTCCCTTGTCCCCCTCCCCGTATAGTCCCTGGCTATGGTCCTTTCCTCCCCCCGTATAGTCCCTGGCTATGGTCCCTTGTCCCCCTCCCCCTCCCCGTATAGTCCCTGGCTATGGTCCCTTGTTCCCCCTGTATAAGTCCCTGGCTATGGTCCCTTGTCCCCCTCCCCATATAGTCCCTGGCTATGCATGGTCCCTTCCTCCCCCCGTATAGTCCCTGGCTATGGTCCCTTGTCCCCCTCCCCGTATAGTCCCTGGTTATGGTCCCTCCCCCCCTCGTGTAGTCTTTGGCTATGGTCCCTTGTCCCCCCTCGTGTAGTCCCTGGTTATGATCCCTGCACTCCACCCCCCCTCGTGTAGTCCCTGGCTATAGTCCCTTGTCTCCCCCGTGTAGTTTGTGGTTATGGTACCTTCCTCCCTCCCCGTATAGTCCCTGGCTATGGTCCCTGGTCCCCCCTGTATAGTCCCTGGTTATGGTCCCTTGTCCTCCCTGTGTAGTCCCTGGCTATGGTCCCTTCTCCACCCCCCAACCCCGTGTAGTTCCTGGTTATGGTCCCTGGCTATTGTCCCTTCTTCCCCCTCCTCCCCGTGTAGTTCCTGGTTATGCCCCCACCCCACACACACACACACACACACTTGTAGTCCCTGGGTATTGTCCCTTCTTCCCCCTACCCCCTTGTAGTCCCTGGCTATTGTCCCTTCTCCCCCGCCCCCCTTGTAGTCCCTGGCTATTGTCCCTTCTTCCCCCGCGCCCCTTGTAGTCCCTGGCTATTGTCCCTTCTTCCCTTCCACCGCCCCCCTTGTAGTCCCTGGCTATTGTCCCTTCTTCCCTTCCACCGCCCCCCTTGTAGTCCCTGGCTATTGTCCCTTCTTCCCTTCCACCGCCCCCCTTGTAGTCCCTGGCTATTGTCCCTTCTTCCCCTCCCCCCTCCCCTCAGTGTAGTCCCTGGCTATGGTCTTCTCACCCCCATCGCACCCCCTTGTAGTCCCTGGCTATTGTCCCTTGTCTCCCCCCCGTGGCCAGCCACGCACATAGACTTTGGAGGCGGGGCAGATCCCGCTGCCAGTCAAACGTCTGACCAATCACAGTCGCGGTCTGTGTTGTGTTCACGCCCCCTTCCACGTCGACCTGCGTTCTCGCCATATTTCCAAGCCCCAGAAGAAGACCCTGTAGCTCCCCTTTTGCCCGCAAACACAGGCGGAACATCCCGTTGGAGAGTAGACAATAGTAGCAGGAGAGTATCTGCGTGGTGCAGCCATGAACGTCTTCCGACTGACTGGAGATCTCTCGCACTTGGCGGCGATCATCATCTTGCTGCTGAAGATCTGGAGAAGCAGGTCGTGTGCAGGTGAGTGGGAGCAACACTTCCTGCATATTCTTGCTTTACTCTTAACTCCTTTCTTACATTACTGGCTACATTCTAGCATGTTCTTTGTGTACTGTGAACTTAACTTACATTACTGGACTGCTAGCTAAGCTAGCTCCCCATTCATTAATAGGACTAGCACTCCTGCACAGGGAAGTGTATAATAATAATAATGATAATAATAATATTAAGTGATATACACTTGAGCTAACTGTGTGTTTGCTATATAATTAATTAGCTGTTTGAGTTTGCTAACCAACGATTAGAGCGTGACTACTACATTCAAACTGTAAAAATGACTACTAGTCATGTTATTTGTCATGTTGTGTAAATTATAAACACGCATGTCAGTCCTTGCATTGCAATCTCATCCACACATCACCATACATACCAAGTATTGATCGCTCGGTGTTCGATTGTTGCTGTCTGGCCTCTGACGTGGCGTCCAAGGGGCGCTACGGAAGTAGCCAACATGCTAGCTAGTTAGCTGCACAATAGAGTCGAACGTACGACGACAATCTTCCAACATAAACACGAGGAACGGCGATTATTACCGGCATTGGCAGACATCATTTAATAACATTCATATCAGGAACGGGGATTATTACCGACATTGTCGAAGATAATGTCAAATGTAGCAACTTTTTCTACAATATTAATGTGCAGTCAAAAGCTTTATAGAAGAAAAGAATATGAAAAATAAACAAAGTGCCCATCTGCTAATGCAGACGATCTTTGACTAGTGTTTTGGAGTACTTAAAAGCAGTACAGAGCTCATGTCCTGCTATAAAGAATATGAAAAGTAAACAAAGTGCCCATCTGCTAATGGAGACAATCTTTGACTGGTGTTTCTGTAGTACAATACATCCTTAAAAGCACTAACGTGCTCCTGTCGTGCTATAAAGAATATAAAAAGTAAACAAAGTGCCCATCTGCTAATGCAGATGATCTTTGACTGGTGTTTTTGCAGTACAATGCATCCTTAAAAGCACTAGTGTCCTGTCCTGCTATAAAGAATATAAAAAGTAAAAGTGCCCATCTGCTAATGCAGACGATCTTTGACTGGTGTTTTTGCAGTACAACACATTCTTAAAAGCACTAGTGTCCTGTCCTATAAAGAATATGAAAAATAAACAAAGTGCCCATCTGCTAATGCAGACGATCTTTGACTGGTGTTTTTGCAGTACAACACATTCTTAAAAGCACTAGTGTCCTGTCCTATAAAGAATATGAAAAATAAACAAAGTGCCCATCTGCTAATGCAGACGATCTTTGACTGGTGTTTTTGCAGTACAATACATCCTTAAAAACAGCAGAGTAGTACATTCTTTGAAATAGTCAAATGTTTATTTGTTACCAGGCCGCACAGAGACATGAAATAATTAATAAGCGACTATATTTTTAATATACCTTCATTGGTGTGTCCTAATAGACACACCAATGATCTTGTTCATAGGTGTATAATACAACTCCTGATAGGAAGTCACCATTTGTTATCTCTTTGTTAAATGGGACAATGCACATTAATGAACATACTGTATAACAGTTTAAAGTGTCAGATTGTAGCCACAGGTTAATTTCCAACTGCATCGCAAAAAAAAAAAGGCTTCTGCTAATTCAGTGTTGTATTTTTCATGCACTTATGTTTGCTGTATTTATCCATCACATGGGGAAGGCAGGTCCATAAAAATAATGCCTACATTAAAAAGATCCCTGGTGCAAACATGTTTGGGGACCTTGTTATAGAACTGGGGTGTCCATGTCATTTTATCTCAGGGGCTGCATGGAAGAAAATGTGTGCACACGCGGGCCGCACTATTCAAATCATGGCAGATTGTTTATTGTTGTCTTACTTTGGCCAAAAATAGAACAAACACATCCTGAAAATATTACTATAAAAATATAGTGGTAAAGTTTAGATTCATGAAGGAAAGAAGAAAGTGAATGAATGTTTATAACTGAATACATTTACATATGCATAAAAATTGTTTTCTTTTGTATGATTTTTTTAATGAATGAAGTAACGTTTATGACAACCTTTTCCCAAAACACAATATAGAATGTGAGACATACCAGGATAATGCATACATTTATCATTTGTTTGATCATCTGCACCATGAATTGATTAACGTGGACCCCGACTTAAACAAGTTGAAAACCGTATTGGGGTGTTACCATTTAGTGGTCAATTGTACGGAATATGTACTGTACTGTGCAATCTACTAATAAAAGTTTCAAACAATGAATTTTCAAAACGCTTACAAAACAGTGGGACCCCATTCTTATGACTTGATGGGGTCCCTGGGACCCCATTTTGAAAATTCCTAGCGCCAACACTGATGGCGGCCGTGTTCTAATACTAATCAAAGATCATCATAGATCATTCATTCATGGTCTTTGACTTTGACACAGGTTCTAGAACAGGGGTGTCCAAAGTGCGGCCCGGGGGCCATTTGCGGCCCGCGGGTCATTTTTTAACGTCCCCACGGCACATTTTAAAAATACGATTGGAAAAAAAAAAAAAAAAACGTATAAAGTGGTATAAAAGAGCAAACAGGTGAAATGTAACAAGAAAATGTTGCAATGTTTACTCTAATAACACAAAGTTGCCTTGCAGGCTGTTTCTTTCTTAAAAAAATAATATAAATCAAAATCAGTGTCATGAATTACTGACCTATCCAAGGCTCCAATTACGTCACATTAAATATTCCACTTTGAGATATTTGTTGGGGAAAATGTTGCATATTTTGTGTTTGCCATATAAAAAACTGAGCTGTTTTTTTTGTTTTTTTTAAAGAAGGGCCTAAAACGAACAAACAAAAAAACATAAAAAACTTATAATTGACGGATAGATCTGAAGTTGATCTCGAGATTATTGTGTTAAAAGTAAACAGTAAAAAAAAAATTATAATTTATTTTTTAACACTTTAATTTGAGTGTGATTTGTTTTTAAGTGTCATTGCAAAAAATAATAATGAATTAAAATCAAAGGTGTTATGAGTTATTGATCTTTTTAAGGCTCCCATTATTATATAATCTCAAATATTCCACTTAACAATTTTATCGGGTGAAATTAATGCATATTTTGTGTATTTTCCATAAAAAAAACAGGGTTTTCTTTGACAAAAAGAGCATGCAACTTAAATCTTTAAAAACGTTATACCGACAGATAGATATACCTAGTGTTGATCTGGAGATTTAAAACTTGAATAATAATAAAAATAATAATACTGAATAATGACACATTTTTTTATATTTTTGTTGACCAAAACCCTTTGGGGTCCCCGGGATGAAGCCTGAGTGGAAGCTTAAATGTAAAAATATCAAAATGGCCCCCGCTTGCTTTGATTTTTCAGTGTGCGGCCCTCAGTGGAAAAAGTTTGGACACCCCTGTTCTAGAAGGTGTGTTTGCAGTAGACTCCATCCCTAAAAACAGCAGAATCAGTGTTGGCCACAATACTGCAGTCTGTTAGTGGTGGTTAGTTGCAAGGCAATTGTTAAATTTGCATGAAAAAGGAAAAAAACAAGGAAAGCCACACAAACTTGTTAACAACCACAAACCACATTTTTGTATTTTAAATGTCACCAATAAGTAAATAAATGAATGTGTGGCAAACACTAAGTTCTCCTGTCCTATAAATCCTTACTGTTTCTGCAGTGCGCTCTTAAAAACAGCAGAGTGCTCTGGCCCTAGTATAGAGCAGTGTTTTTCAACCACTGTGCCGCGGCACACTAGTGTGCCGTGAGATACAGTTTGGTGTGCTTTGGGAGATTATCTCATTTCACCTATTTGGGTTAAAAATAATTTTTGCAAACCAATAATTATAGTCTGCAAATTATGTGTGTGTCGGTGTTGTCTAGAGCTCGGCAGAGTAACCGTGTAATACTCTTCCATATCAGCCGGTAGCTAATTGCTTTGTAGATGTTGGAAACAGCGGGAGGCAGTGTGCAGGTAAAAAGTTATCTAATGCTTAAACCAAAAATAAACAAAAGGTGAGTGCCCCTAAGAAAAGGCAGTGAAACTTAGGGAAGGCTATGCAGAACGAAACTGGCTACAAAGTAAACAAAAACAGAATGCTGGACGACAGCAAAGACTTACTGTGGAGCAAAGACGGCGTCCACAATGTACATCCGAACATGACATGACAATCAACAATGTCCACACAAAGAAGGATAAAAACAACTGAAATATTCTTGATTGCTAAAACAAAGTAGATGCGGGAAATATCGCTCAAAGGAAGACATGAAACTGCTGCAGGAAAATACCAAAAAAAGAGAAAACGCCACCAAAATAGGAGCGCAAGACAAGAACTAAAACACTACACACAGGAAAACAGCAAAAAAGTCCAAATAAGTCACGGCGTGATGTGACAGGTGGTGACAGTACACCTACTGTGAGACAAGAGCTATATTGATGCATGCTTGGTTATGCTTTAAAGTCATATCCAACAATTGCGACAACGACTTTTTACGGTCAACTGAGTTTTGTTTTTTTATGATTTCTGCTGGTGGTGTGCCTCCGCATTTTTTCAACGCAAAAAAATGTGCCTTGGCTCAAAAAAGGTTGAAAAACACTGGTATAGAGGATCTTTGAGTTGACTTGTGCAGTACATCCTTAAAAAACCGCACATCATTGCTGTCATATAGAATATGTCTGACCACAACTTTGCCAAATGTTTTTAACATTTCCCTTGATTCTTGTTATTTTATTGTCATTTGAACTAGGCTACTAGCAGCTGCTAGAAAGGATGCAGTGTTCTGTGTAAATATGCATTAACATTCCCAGAAGGTGGCGCCGTTCACCAAGGCAGAGATGTTTTGGTGCCGCGCCAACCGGCTGACTTTGTCTTGCGATTCTTTCAAGGTATCTCTGGAAAGAGTCAAATCCTGTTTGCGATTGTGTTCACCACACGCTACCTGGACTTGCTGACCTCCTTTATCTCGCTCTACAACACATGCATGAAGGTGAGACTTACTTACACCAGGAGTGTGCTAACTTACAAACACAATTGAAGAATGTGGGAGAGAGGAGACTACTTTGACGTCCGGGAAATGAAAGATGCTAATGTTTATAATGATATGCTGAACAAGACATCCGAGATCTTAGCTTTGGGCTACAGCTAAACTAGCGTAGGTCTCCTTAATAATCAAGTCATTCATGAATGGGAGTTTGCAGAAGGCCTAAAAAGACGAGTGCCGCACTTTTGGACATTCTTTGTTGACATTTCTGCACACCTTGTTCTCCAGGTGATCTACATCGGCTGTGCGTACGCCACCGTCTACCTGATCTACGCCAAGTTCCGCGCCACTTACGACGGAAACCACGACAGCTTCAGGGTGGAGTTCCTGGTCGTCCCCGTGGGGGGTCTGTCCGTCCTCATCAACCACGACTTCTCCCCGCTCGAGGTGCTTTTACCCTGACCGTTTTTTGGGGGGTTTGACCCACATCTTGGTAAAAGTTTGGTGCGTAGCAGGCACGGTTTGGTGCACAATGCAACGTGGCAATCCTCCAGGTATTTGTTGAAATATCACCGCTTTGATTTCTTTCAAAAATTAATAGTCATTTAATTCAATTCACTAGATTTTTTTTTATTTACTGTATATTTTGTATGTTTTTCTATATTATTTTCCTTTTTTGTAATAGTATGATCTACACACCTTCTCCTCATTCAATCTTTATTTCCATGACTATTTACATTGTAGATTGTCACATCAAAACTACGAATGAACACATGTGGAGTTATGTACTTAACAAAAAAAAGGGTGAAATAACTGAAAACATGTTTTATATGCTAGTTTCTTCAAAATAGCCACCCTTTGCTCTAATTTGATATAGTGAAAGCCAATATCTAAGTTCCATTTAAAGCAGTGTGGGTGGCACTGGGAGCCGGTGGGTAAAGTGTCTTGCCCAAGGACACAACGGCAGTGACTAGGATGGCGGAAGCGGGGATCGAACCTGGAACCCTCAAGTTGCCGGCACGGCCACTCTACCAACCGAGCTATTTTCTCACTCTACCAACCGAGCTATTTTAGTAAATTTTCAATTTTCAAGTAGTCATAGTCATGTTTTATATGCTAGTTCCTTCAAAATAGCCACCCTTTGCTCTGATTACTGCTTCGCACACTCTTGGCATTCTCTCCTTGAGCTTCAAGAGGTAGTCACCCGAAATGGCTGTCACTTTACAGGTGTGCTTGAAGCTCATGGAGAGAATGCCAAGAGTGTGCGAAGCAGTAATCAGAGCAAAGGGTGGCTATTTTGAAGGAAGTTTTATACGATAGTTTCTTCAAAATAGCCACCCTTTGCTCCGATTTGATATAGTGAAAGCCAATATCTAAGTTCCATTTAAAGCGGTGTGGGTGGCACTGGGAGCAGGTGGGTAAAGTGTCTTGCCCAAGGACACAACGGCAGTGACTAGGATGGCGGAAGCGGGGATCGAACCTGGAACTCTCAAGTTGCTGGCACAGCCACTCTACCAACCGAGCTATTTTAGTAAATTTTCAATTTTTAAGTAGTCATAGTCATGTTTTATATGCTAGTTTCTTCAAAATAGCCACCCTTTGCTCTGATGAGTTTTTCGCACACTCTTGGCATTCTCTCCTTGAGCTTCAAGAGGTAGTCCCCCGAAATGGCTGTCACTTTACAGGTGTGCTTGAAGCTCATGGAGAGAATGCCAAGAGTGTGCGAAGCAGTAATCAGAGCAAAGGGTGGCTATTTTGAAGGAAGTTTTATACGATAGTTTCTTCAAATTAGCCACCCTTTGCTCCAATTTGATATAGTGAAAGCCAATATCTAAGTTCCATTTAAAGCGGTGTGGGTGGCACTGGGAGCAGGTAGCTAAAGTGTCTTGCCCAAGGACACAACGGCAGAGACTAGGATGGCGGAAGCGGGGATCGAACCTGGAACCCTCAAGTTGCCGGCACGGCCACTCTACCAACCGAGCTATTTTAGTTAATTTTCAAGTAGTCCTAGTCATGTTTTATATGCTAGTTCCTTCAAAATAGCCACCCTTTGCTCTGATGACTGCTTCGCACACTCTTGGCATTCTCTCCATGAGCTTCAAGAGGTAGTCACCCGAAATGGCTGTCACTTTACAGGTGTGCTTGAAGCTCATGGAGAGAATGCCAAGAGTGTGCGAAGCAGTAATCAGAGCAAAGGGTGGCTATTTTGAAGAAACTAGCGTATAAAACATGTTTTCAGTTATTTCACCTTTTTTTGTTAAGTACATAACTCCACATGTGTTCATTCATAGTTTTGATGAAACCCCACCCCTTTAGGGTGGGGTTTACCTTTTTACAAAAAAGGAAAATAATATAGAAAAAACATACAAAATATACAGTAAATAAAAAAAATCTAGTGAATTGAATTAAATGACTATTAATTTTTGAAAAATCAGCTCTCACTGGATCGGTTCGCAGTTGAGTGTGAAGCGACTCGGATGAGAATCAGCACCTCCAAGACCGAGTCCATGGTTCTCACCCGGAAAAGGGTGGAGTGCCATCTCCGGGTTGGGGAGGAGACTCTGCCCCAAGTGGAGGACTTCAAGTACCTCGGAGTCTTGTTCACGAGTGAGGGAAGAGTGGATGGTGAGATCGACAGGCGGATCGGTGCGGCGTCTTCAGTAATGCGGACGCTGTATCGATCCGTTGTGGTGAAGAAGGAGCTGAGCCGGAAGGCAAAGCTCTCAATTTACCGGTCGATCTACGTTCCCATCCTCACCTATGGTCATGAGCTTTGGGTTATGACCGAAAGGACAAGATCACGGGTACAGGCGGCCGAAATGAGTTTCCTCCGCCGGGTGTTGGGTCTCTCCCTTAGAGATAGGGTGAGAAGCTCTGCCAATAAAGAGGCGGTGTGTCCAAACTTCTGGCCTGTACTGTATATTGAAATGTACAGATACGTAACCTACTCAGTGGCCGAGTGGTCGGTAGGTTGTGAGTTCAAACCCCGGCCGAGTCATACCAAAGACTATAAAAATGGGAGCCATTACCTCCCTTGCTTGGCACTCAGCATCAAGGGTTGGAATTGGGGGTTAAATCACCAAAAATGATTCCTGGGCGTGGCCACCGCGGCTGTTCACTGCTCCCCTCACCTCCCAGGGGGTGATCATGGGTGATGGGTCAAATGCAGAGGACAAATTTCACCACACCTACTGTGTGTGTGACAATCATTGGTACTTATCTCATATTTCTATCTAGCTGTGGTATGGCTGAATGTTCCGTCCAATGGTAGGTGGTTGACACTTGTTGTGGTATGCTTTGGATCGTGTGCTATAATGTGCTATAACTTTGGATTCCTTGAGTCAAATGTGTGTTAACCTTCTGACCTTAGATCCTGTGGACCTTCTCCATCTACCTGGAGTCGGTGGCCATCCTCCCTCAGCTCTTCATGATCAGCAAAACGGGCGAGGCGGAGACCATCACCACCCACTACCTGTTCAGTCTGGGCCTGTACCGAGCGCTCTACCTCTTCAACTGGATCTGGCGCTTCTACTTCGAGGGCTTCTTCGACATGATCGCCGTCGTCGCCGGCGCGGTCCAGACCATCCTCTACTGCGACTTCTTCTACCTTTACGTCACCAAAGGTGGGTTCACGTCAACATTATAGAGCAGAGGTGGGCAATTCATTTTTACCGGGGGCCGCGTGAGCAACCCGAGCACTGCTGGAGGGCCACACCCACAATATTTCAATTAAATTTTGCTCAAATTATTTTTGATATACCGTAAGATAAATAATAATAATAATTAGGGATGTCCGATAATGTTTTTTTGCCGATATTCCGATATTGTCCAACTCTTTAATTACCGATACCGATATCAACCGATACCGATATCAACCGATATATGCAGTCGTGGAATTAACACATTATTATGCCTAATTTGGACAACCAGGTATGGTGAAGATAAGGTACTTTTTAAAAAAATTTGTAAAATAAGATAAATAAATTAAAAACATTTTCTTGAATAAAAAATAAAGTACAACAATATAAAAACAGTTACATAGAAACTAGTAATGAATGAAAATTAGTAAAATTAACTGTTAAAGGTTAGTACTATTAGTGGAGCAGCAGCACACACAATCATGTGTGCTTACGGACTGTATCCCTTGCAGACTGTATTGATATATAATGTAGGAAGCAGAATATTAATAACAGAAAGAAACAACCCTTTTGTGTGAATGAGTGTAAATGGGGGAGGGAGGTTTTTTGGGTTGGTGCACTAATTGTAAGTGTATCTTGTGTTTTTTATGTTGATTTAAAAAAAAAAAAAAAAAACGATACCGATGATAAAAAAAAACGATACCGATAATTTCCGATATTACATTTTAACGCATATATCGTCCGATATTATCGGACATCTCTAATAATAATAATTTCATTTAACCTAACTTAACTTTATATAAACGCAGATTGCTTTTGATGGTTTTATTTTTAACACTGTCTTACGCAACACTTCCTGATGTATAATACAATGCAAAAATGTCAATTTCTGTCACTTTGTCCTGCATCCTCTTTAAAAGTCCAACATTTTTCCCCGTCAGATTTGGACAACCATCTGCCAGCTTGTCCCATTTCAGTCCTAACATGTCCAAACACGCATTTACCTATGTGATCAAGTCATTACCTGTGGTTGTCTCTTTAATTGACCGCATGGCTGCCAGCTCCTCCGTGATTTGAAAGTCTGCAGTTATCCCACGTAAGAAGATGAGCAGCTGGGCGGTGTCACGTACATCGCAGCTCTCATCCAAAGCCAGCGAAAAACAGTCAAAGTCGGCCGTTCTGTTCTTCAGTTGAAGCTCCAAGTTTCCAGCGATGGTCTCAACCCGCCTCGTTACAGTGCGTCGGGAGAGTGACACGTTGTCAAATGCGCCCCCCTTCTCCGGGCATATCAGCGCAACAGAGTCCAATAAGCACTCCTTAATAAACTCTCCGTCAGAAAACAAAAAGCAGCACCGTTGTATTGCACACTCCACATAGATACTTTTTCAAATGTATTTTGTAATTTATGATTGGCCGGACAGGGACGCACAAAGGGCCGGATGTGGCCCGCGGGCCGCAGAATGCCCAGGTCTGTCGTAGACCGCACGTACGTAGTTCAGCCGTCACTTATTGAAGCCGCCATCAGGTCGGCCTTCTGGAATCATCTGTTCCCTAGAAGAACACACCAGCTTGTGTTGCCATCAGCGTCTGTGCAAAGCCGCTAAGCTCACACGCACAAGGCCAGTGTTGTGTTGAAGAGGCAGTAGTTGAGGAATATAATTACCACGTCCAATTCTTTACTGCAGACCATCATGCTTCTTCAGTCCGATGACGCCAAAGAGGAATTAGCTGAGTCACACGTCACAATTCTGACATTTAGAACTAATGTGCGTAAAGAATGTGTCATAACACCACTAGGAGACACTCCGGTGCTGTTTTCAAGCCATGATATACACAAGAATAATAATAATAATAAGGACTTATAATTGTTTTTATATGTCGTCTTATATTTGTATCATTAAAAAATCCTATTTTTACAAATGTAAGAATGTATTTAAAAAAAAAAAAAAGAAAGTAAAATATGAATACAGAATATTATTACGTTCCAGGTTCCAGGTTCGATCCCCGCTTCCGCCATCCTAGTCACTGCCGTTGTGTCCTTGGGCAAGACACTTTAGCCACCTGCTCCCAGTGCCACCCACACTGTAACTTAGATATTGGCTTTCACTATGTAAAGCACTTTGAGTCACTAGAGAAAAGCGCTATATAAATATAATTTACTTCACTAAAAAAAATGTGGTGATACCAGAAAAAAGTGGGCAGTTTTACTAAAAGAAAGTTGTTCTATTACAAGATTTTAACATATTTGAACAATTAAACTTTTTTGTAACGTTAAAAAAAAAAGCCTTTTACAACTGTTGTTGTTTATCGTAACATACTGTACATTTTCCCCCCATAATTTTATGACTTAGTACTTGGTACATCCACGTCACATTGAACAATTATTTAGTTTTTTGTTTTATGACTTTGTGCTTGTAATAATGCGACATAAAAGGATACAGTTCTCACAGTACTATCTTTGTTCTTGCCCAACTTTTTTCTCATACAATAAAAAAACTCTTACGCAATGTTATTCGTAAAATATATTTTTTAAATGTATTATTTGTTTAGTGTTTTTTAGCAATGCCATTTTTTTTCATAACAAAAGAGAACATTTTCTTATTTTCTTACTAGGTAGCTATAAAAAAAAATGTTTAATTTTATAATTTTCTTGTAATAATGCGACATAAAAGGATACAGTTCTCACAGTACTATCTTTGTTCTTACACAACTTTTTTCTCATACAATAAAAAAACTAAAGCAACTTTAGCTGTAAAATCGTTTTTTTAAATGTATTATTCGTTTAGTGTTTTTTAGCAATGCCATTTTTTTTTCATAACGTAAGAGAAAAGGTTATTTTCTTACTAGGTTGCTATAAAAAAAATGTTTTAATTTTATAATTTTCTTGTAATAATGCGACATAAAAGGATACAGTTCTCACAGTACTATCTTTGTTCTTACACAACTTTTTTCTCATACAATAAAAAAACTGTTACGTAACTTTATACGTAAAATAGTTATTTAAAATGTATTATTCATTTAGTGTATTTTAACAATGCCATTTTTTTTCATAACGTAAGAGAAAATGTTATTTTCTTACTAGGTTGCTATAAAAAAAAAAAAAATTTTATGATTTTGTTCTTGTAATAATGCGACATAAAAGGATACAGTTCTCACAGTACTATCTTTGTTCTTACTCAACTTTTTTATCATTCAATAACAAAACTGTAATGCTACGTTATTCGTAAAAGTTTTTTAAAATGTATTATTCGTTTAGTGTTTTTTAGCAATGTCAGTTTTTTTCATAACATAAGAGAAAATGTTATTTTCTTACTAGGTTGCTATAAAAAAAAAAATTTAAATTTTATAATTTTCTTGTAATAATGCGACATAAAAGGATACAGTTCTCACAGTACTATCTTTGTTCTTACACAACTTTTTTCTCATTCAATAAAAAAACTGTAATGCTACGTTATTCGTAAAAGTTTTTTAAAATTTATTATTTAGTGTTTTTTAGCAGTGCCATTTTCTTTCATAACGTAAAAGAAAATGTCTTTATTTTCTTACTAGGTTGCTATAAAAAAAATGTTTTACTTTTATGATTTTCTTGTAATAATGCGACATAAAAGGATACAGTTCTCACAGTACTATCTTTGTTCTTACACAACTTTTTTCTCATACAATAAAAAAACTGTTACACAACTTTATTTATTATTTATATGTATTATTCGTTTAGTGTTTTTTAACAATGCCAATTTTTTCATAACGTAAGAGAAAATGTTCATATTTTTTGATTAGGTTGCTATAACATTTTTTTTGTAATTTTATGATTTTCTTCTTGTAACATGCAACTTTTTTCTTGCAGTTTTAGGACATTGTTGTTAAAAAAAAAAGCCACTTTTTTGCGTATTTTTCCTCCAATTATTTTGTGACATTTCTAGTGAAATTATTTCGTTAACATCGCAACTTATTTCTTGTCACTTGCCTACAGTTTTACTCCTGGTGTTCCTATGTGTGCTCCTATCACATGTGAATAATGCTGTATAATAGACTGTATTAATATTATTCACATGTGAATAATGCTGTATAATAGACTGTATTTATATTATTCACATGCGAATAATATAAATACAGTCTATTATACAGCATTATTCACATGTGAATAACATAAATTATTCACATGTTATTCACATGTGAATAATGCTGTATAATAGACTGTATTAATATTATTCACATGTGAATAATGCTTTATAATAGACTGTATTTATATTATTCACATGTAAATAATACTGTATAATAGACTGTATTTATATTATTCACATGTGAATAATGCTGTATAATAAACTGTATTTATATTATTCACATGTGAATAATGCTGTATAATAGACAATATTATTCACATGTAAATAATGCTGTATAATAGACTGTATTAATATTATTCACATGTGAATAATGCTGTATAATATACTGTATTTATATTATTCACATGTGAATAAGGCTGTATAATAGACATTATTCACATGTGAATAATGTTGTATAATAGACTGTATTTATATTATTCACATGTGAATAATGCTGTATAATAGACTGTATTTATATTATTCACATGTGAATAATGCTGTATAATAGACAATATTATTCACATGTAAATAATGCTGTATAATAGACTGTATTTATATTATTCACATGTGAATAATGCTGTATAATAGACTGTATTTATATTATTCACACGTGAATAATGCTGTATAATAGACTGTATTTATATTATTCACATGTGAATAATGCTGTATAATAGACTGTATTTATATTATTCACACGTGAATAATGCTGTATAATAGACTGTATTTATATTATTCACATGTGAATAATGCTGTATAATAGACTGTATTTATATTATTCACACGTGAATAATGCTGTATAATAGACAGTATTATTCACATGTGAATAATGCTGTATAATAGACAATATTATTCACATGTAAATAATGCTGTATAATAGACTGTATTTATATTATTCACATGTGAATAATGCTGTATAATATACTGTATTTATATTATTCACATGTGAACAATGCTGTATAATAGACTGTATTCATGTTATTCACATGTGAATAATGATGGATAATATACTGTATTTATATTATTCACACGTGAATAATGCTGTATAATAGACTGTATTTATATTATTCACATGTGAATAATGCTGTATAATAGACTGTATTTATATTATTCACACGTGAATAATGCTGTATAATAGACTGTATTTATATTATTCACACGTGAATAATGCTGTATAATAGACTGTATTTATATTATTCACATGTGAATAATGCTGTATAATAGACTGTATTTATATTATTCACACGTGAATAATGCTGTGTAATAGACTGTATTTATATTATTCACATGTGAATAATGCTGTATAATAGACAATATTATTCACATGTAAATAATGCTGTATAATAGACTGTATTTATATTATTCACATGTGAATAATGCTGTATAATAGACTGTATTTATATTATTCACACGTGAATAATGCTGTATAATAGACTGTATTTATATTATTCACATGTGAATAATGCTGTATAATAGACTGTATTTATATTATTCACACGTGAATAATGCTGTATAATAGACAGTATTATTCACATGTGAATAATGCTGTATAATAGACAATATTATTCACATGTAAATAATGCTGTATAATAGACTGTATTTATATTATTCACATGTGAATAATGCTGTATAATATACTGTATTTATATTATTCACATGTGAATAATGCTGTATAATAGACTGTATTCATGTTATTCACATGTGAATAATGATGGATAATATACTGTATTTATATTATTCACACGTGAATAATGCTGTATAATAGACTGTATTTATATCATTCACATGTGAATAATGCTGTATAATAGACTGTATTTATATTATTCACACGTGAATAATGCTGTATAATAGACTGTATTTATATTATTCACACGTGAATAATGCTGTATAATAGACTGTATTTATATTATTCACATGTGAATAATGCTGTATAATAGACTGTATTTATATTATTCACACGTGAATAATGCTGTGTAATAGACTGTATTTATATTATTCACATGTGAATAATGCTGTGTAATAGACTGTATTTATATTATTCACATGTGAATAATGCTGTGTAATAGACTGTATTTATATTATTCACATGTGAATAATGCTGTATAATAGACTGTATTTATATTATTCACATGTGAATAATGCTGTATAATAGACTGTATTTATATTATTCACACGTGAATAATGCTGTATAATAGACTGTATTTATATTATTCACACGTGAATAATGCTGTATAATAGACTGTATTTATATTATTCACACGTGAATAATGCTGTATAATAGACTGTATTTATATTATTCACATGTGAATAATGCTGTATAATAGACTGTATTTATATTATTCACATGTGAATAATGCTGTATAATAGACTGTATTTATATTATTTACATGTGAATAATGCTGTATAATAGACTGTATTTATATTATTCACACGTGAATAATGCTGTATAATAGACTGTATTTATATTATTCACATTTGAATAATGCTGTATAATAGACTGTATTTATATTATTCACATGTGAATAATGCTGTATAATAGACAATATTATTCACATGTGAATAATGCTGTATAATAGACAATATTATTCACATGTAAATAATGCTGTATAATAGACTGTATTTATATTATTCACATGTGAATAATTCTGTATAATAGACTGTATTTATATTATTCACACGTGAATAATGCTGTATAATAGACTGTATTTATATTATTCACATGTGAATAATGCTTTATAATAGACAATATTATTCACATGTAAATAATGCTGTATAATAGACAATATTATTCACATGTAAATAATGCTGTATAATAGACAATATTATTCACATGTGAATAATGCTGTATAATAGACTGTATTTATATTATTCACATGTGAATAATGCTGTATAATAGACTGTATTTATATTATTCACACGTGAATAATGCTGTATAATAGACTGTATTTATATTATTCACATGTGAATAATGCTGTATAATAGACTGTATTTATATTATTCACATGTGAATAATGCTGTATAATAGACTGTATTTATATTATTTACATGTGAATAATGCTGTATAATAGACTGTATTTATATTATTCACACGTGAATAATGCTGTATAATAGACTGTATTTATATTATTCACATGTGAATAATGCTGTATAATAGACTGTATTTATATTATTCACATGTGAATAATGCTGTATAATAGACAATATTATTCACATGTAAATAATGCTGTATAATAGACTGTATTTATATTATTCACATGTGAATAATTCTGTATAATAGACTGTATTTATATTATTCACACGTGAATAATGCTGTATAATAGACTGTATTTATATTATTCACATGTGAATAATGCTTTATAATAGACAATATTATTCACATGTAAATAATGCTGTATAATAGACAATATTATTCACATGTAAATAATGCTGTATAATAGACAATATTATTCACATGTGAATAATGCTGTATAATAGACTGTATTTATATTATTCACATGTGAATAATGCTGTATAATAGACTGTATTTATATTATTCACACGTGAATAATGCTGTATAATAGACTGTATTTATATTATTCACATGTGAATAATGCTGTATAATAGACTGTATTTATATTATTCACATGTGAATAATGCTGTATAATAGACTGTATTTATATTATTTACATGTGAATAATGCTGTATAATAGACTGTATTTATATTATTCACACGTGAATAATGCTGTATAATAGACTGTATTTATATTATTCACATGTGAATAATGCTGTATAGTAGACTGTATTTATATTATTCACATGTGAATAATGCTGTATAATAGACAATATTATTCACATGTAAATAATGCTGTATAATAGACTGTATTTATATTATTCACATGTGAATAATTCTGTATAATAGACTGTATTTATATTATTCACACGTGAATAATGCTGTATAATAGACTGTATTTATATTATTCACATGTGAATAATGCTTTATAATAGACAATATTATTCACATGTAAATAATGCTGTATAATAGACAATATTATTCACATGTAAATAATGCTGTATAATAGACAATATTATTCACATGTGAATAATGCTGTATAATAGACTGTATTTATATTATTCACATGTGAATAATGCTGTATAATAGACTGTATTTATATTATTCACACGTGAATAATGCTGTATAATAGACTGTATTTATATTATTCACATGTGAATAATGCTGTATAATAGACTGTATTTATATTATTCACATGTGAATAATGCTGTATAATAGACTGTATTTATATTATTTACATGTGAATAATGCTGTATAATAGACTGTATTTATATTATTCACACGTGAATAATGCTGTATAATAGACTGTATTTATATTATTCACATGTGAATAATGCTGTATAATAGACTGTATTTATATTATTCACATGTGAATAATGCTGTATAATAGACAATATTATTCACATGTAAATAATGCTGTATAATAGACTGTATTTATATTATTCACATGTGAATAATTCTGTATAATAGACTGTATTTATATTATTCACACGTGAATAATGCTGTATAATAGACTGTATTTATATTATTCACATGTGAATAATGCTTTATAATAGACAATATTATTCACATGTAAATAATGCTGTATAATAGACAATATTATTCACATGTAAATAATGCTGTATAATAGACAATATTATTCACATGTGAATAATGCTGTATAATAGACTGTATTTATATTATTCACATGTGAATAATGCTGTATAATAGACTGTATTTATATTATTCACACGTGAATAATGCTGTATAATAGACTGTATTTATATTATTCACATGTGAATAATGCTGTATAATAGACTGTATTTATATTATTCACATGTGAATAATGCTGTATAATAGACTGTATTTATATTATTTACATGTGAATAATGCTGTATAATAGACTGTATTTATATTATTCACACGTGAATAATGCTGTATAATAGACTGTATTTATATTATTCACATGTGAATAATGCTGTATAATAGACTGTATTTATATTATTCACATGTGAATAATGCTGTATAATAGACAATATTATTCACATGTAAATAATGCTGTATAATAGACTGTATTTATATTATTCACATGTGAATAATTCTGTATAATAGACTGTATTTATATTATTCACACGTGAATAATGCTGTATAATAGACTGTATTTATATTATTCACATGTGAATAATGCTTTATAATAGACAATATTATTCACATGTAAATAATGCTGTATAATAGACAATATTATTCACATGTAAATAATGCTGTATAATAGACAATATTATTCACATGTGAATAATGCTGTATAATAGACTGTATTTATATTATTCACATGTTAAAAAATACCTAAGTGTCTATTGTGAGCAAACTGTGGTGCTGAATTCCCCCAGGGATCAATAAAGTACTTTCTATTGCATTCCTTGCAAGATTGTGCGCCACACATGCTAACAAACGTGTCTTCCTCAGTGTTGAAAGGCAAGAAACTGAGCCTGCCGGCATAAGAGCGTTGGCGGCAGCAGACCAAGCGCGCGCCGAGATTGAAACCACGGAACGTCACGAGCTTCCGGCAAAAAGGAGACATCCGCCTGAGACAGAGAGCCAACTTGACAGGGAAAAACACTCTAGATGGAAGTGGTCTACACCCACCAACACCACACATGAACTGTGGTCTACACCCACCAACACCACAGATGAACTAAGGTCCTTCCCAGGTCCACCGTGGGATTTCTGCCTTCTTGCCTTCAACTTCTTTGCATTGCTGTCCAAATAGAAGAACAGCCCAACACAACCCGAGGTGCATATGCTTTTTGTTTTTGTTTGTTTACAATGTCACAAATTGGGCAATAACCTTGTTAAGGGAATGCACAAATGTACAGTCTTAGTAAAACACAGAGGTGACATCAACAGTGCCTGATGACAGTTTTTGTCCTCACAGTATTTTGTTATTGCATACATACGCTGTAATACATGTGTCCCTCACACATTTCTGCTTTACAACAAACATCTTTTCATAATAATGACACAAATATTGAACTGCACTCCATCTGTCTTAGTGGTGTACTTACTGTAGTTCCAGTTCAACTAACCCTGGGATTAGTTCCACTTCAAATGAAAGTATCAATCGTGCAGCAAGTCAGACACAACATTTTTCACACTACAACACAACATGTGCACAATTGTTTGCATTTGGACATTATTCCAATTTCAAATTAAAGTATCAAGTCAGGAATGGCATTTTTATTTTGAAATCTCTGCTCAGCAGGAATAATTTAGAAGGTCAGATATCAACGTTGCTTTTCAAAGGTTTTTTTTTTTTTTTTTTTGCATATCACCTCCATTAAAGATTTTATGACAATTGCCATAGAGTGTTGTTGTCCCATCCATCTTCTTCAGCTTATCCGAGGTGGGGTCGCGGGGGCAGCAGCCTAAGCAGATAACCCAGACTTCCCCTCTCCCCGTCTACTTGGTCCAGCTCCTCCCGGGGGATCCCGAGGCGTTCCCAGGTCTGCCGGGAGACTTAAGTCTTCCCAACGTGTCCTGGGTCTTCCCCGTGGCCTCCTGTTGTTGTACTTATTCAAATTATTAAGCAACACTAACGACTCTGCTAAAAAAAACAACATAACATAGCCACAAACCATGATACCTGTGTGTGTAAAATATATATATTTTTCATTTATTTATTAATTTCAGACAATGACATAAAGAAGTACAAGTACATAGCAACAATGGTAATAGACAACATAGCAACAATGGTAATAGACAACATAGCAATAATGGTAATAGACAACATAGCAACAATGGTAATAGACAACATAGCAACAATGGTAATAGACAACATAGCAACAATGGTAATAGACAACATAGCAACAATGGTAATAGACAACATAGCAATAATGGTAATAGACAACATAGCAACAATGGTAATAGACAACATAGCAACAATGGTAATAGACAACATAGCAACAATGGTAATAGACAACATAGCAATAATGGTAATAGACAACATAGCAATAATGGTAATAGACAACATAGCAACAATGGTAATAGACAACATAGCAATAATGGTAATAGACAACATAGCAACAATGGTAATAGACAACATAGCAACAATGGTAATAGACAACATAGCAATAATGGTAATAGACAACATAGCAACAATGGTAATAGACAACATAGCAACAATGGTAATAGACAACATAGCAACAATGGTAATAGACAACATAGCAACAATGGTAATAGACAACATAGCAATAATGGTAATAGACAACATAGCAACAATGGTAATAGACAACATAGCAACAATGGTAATAGACAACATAGCAACAATGGTAATAGACAACATAGCAATAATGGTAATAGACAACATAGCAATAATGGTAATAGACAACATAGCAACAATGGTAATAGACAACATAGCAATAATGGTAATAGACAACATAGCAACAATGGTAATAGACAACATAGCAACAATGGTAATAGACAACATAGCAACAATGGTAATAGACAACATAGCAACAATGGTAATAGACAACATAGCAACAATGGTAATAGACAACATAGCAACAATGGTAATAGACAACATAGCAACAATGGTAATAGACAACATAGCAATAATGGTAATAGACAACATAGCAATAATGGTAATAGACAACATAGCAACAATGGTAATAGACAACATAGCAATAATGGTAATAGACAACATAGCAATAATGGTAATAGACAACATAGCAATAATGGTAATAGACAACATAGCAATAATGGTAATAGACAACATAGCAATAATGGTAATAGAAAACATAGCAATAATGGTAATAGACAACATAGCAATAATGGTAATAGACAACAGCAATAATGGTAATAGACAACATAGCAATAATGGTAATCGACAACATAGCAACAATGGTAATAGACAACATAGCAACAATGGTAATAGACAACATAGCAATAATGGTAATAGACAACATAGCAACAATGGTAATAGACAACATAGCAACAATGGTAATAGACAACATAGCAACAATGTAATAGACAACATAGCAATAATGGTAATAGACAACATAGCAATAATGGTAATAGACAACATAGCAACAATGGTAATAGACAACATAGCAATAATGGTAATAGACAACATAGCAATAATGGTAATAGACAACATAGCAATAATGGTAATAGACAACATAGCAATAATGGTAATAGACAACATAGCAATAATGGTAATAGAAAACATAGCATAATGGTAATAGACAACATAGCAATAATGGTAATAGACAACAGCAATAATGGTAATAGACAACATAGCAATAATGGTAATAGACAACATAGCAATAATGGTAATAGACAACATAGCAATAATGGTAATAGACAACATAGCAATAATGGTAATAGACAACATAGCAATAATGGTAATCGACAACATAGCAACAATGGTAATAGACAACATAGCAACAATGGTAATAGACAACATAGCAACAATGGTAATAGACAACATAGCAACAATGGTAATAGACAACATAGCAACAATGGTAATAGACAACATAGCAATAATGGTAATAGACAACATAGCAACAATGGTAATAGACAACATAGCAACAATGGTAATAGACAACATAGCAACAATGGTAATAGACAACATAGCAACAATGGTAATAGACAACATAGCAATAATGGTAATAGACAACATAGCAACAATGGTAATAGACAACATAGCAATAATGGTAATAGACAACATAGCAATAATGGTAATAGACAACATAGCAATAATGGTAATAGACAACATAGCAATAATGGTAATAGACAACATAGCAATAATGGTAATAGAAAACATAGCAATAATGGTAATAGACAACATAGCAATAATGGTAATAGACAACAGCAATAATGGTAATAGACAACATAGCAATAATGGTAATCGACAACATAGCAACAATGGTAATAGACAACATAGCAACAATGGTAATAGACAACATAGCAATAATGGTAATAGACAACATAGCAACAATGGTAATAGACAACATAGCAACAATGGTAATAGACAACATAGCAACAATGGTAATAGACAACATAGCAATAATGGTAATAGACAACATAGCAATAATGGTAATAGACAACATAGCAACAATGGTAATAGACAACATAGCAATAATGGTAATAGACAACATAGCAATAATGGTAATAGACAACATAGCAATAATGGTAATAGACAACATAGCAATAATGGTAATAGACAACATAGCAATAATGGTAATAGAAAACATAGCAATAATGGTAATAGACAACATAGCAATAATGGTAATAGACAACAGCAATAATGGTAATAGACAACATAGCAATAATGGTAATAGACAACATAGCAATAATGGTAATAGACAACATAGCAATAATGGTAATAGACAACATAGCAATAATGGTAATAGACAACATAGCAATAATGGTAATCGACAACATAGCAACAATGGTAATAGACAACATAGCAACAATGGTAATAGACAACATAGCAACAATGGTAATAGACAACATAGCAACAATGGTAATAGACAACATAGCAACAATGGTAATAGACAACATAGCAACAATGGTAATAGACAACATAGCAACAATGGTAATAGACAACATAGCAACAATGGTAATAGACAACATAGCAACAATGGTAATAGACAACATAGCAACAATGGTAATAGACAACATAGCAATAATGGTAATAGACAACATAGCAATAATGGTAATAGACAACATAGCAACAATGGTAATAGACAACATAGCAATAATGGTAATAGACAAACATAGCAATAATGGTAATAGACAACATAGCAATAATGGTAATAGACAACATAGCAATAATGGTAATAGACAACATAGCAATAATGGTAATAGAAAACATAGCAATAATGGTAATAGACAACATAGCAATAATGGTAATAGACAACAGCAATAATGGTAATAGACAACATAGCAATAATGGTAATAGACAACATAGCAATAATGGTAATAGACAACATAGCAATAATGGTAATAGACAACATAGCAATAATGGTAATAGACAACATAGCAATAATGGTAATCGACAACATAGCAACAATGGTAATAGACAACATAGCAACAATGGTAATAGACAACATAGCAACAATGGTAATAGACAACATAGCAACAATGGTAATAGACAACATAGCACAATGGTAATAGACAACATAGCAACAATGGTAATAGACAACATAGCAATAATGGTAATAGACAACATAGCAATAATGGTAATAGACAACATAGCAACAATGGTAATAGACAACATAGCAATAATGGTAATAGACAACATAGCAATAATGGTAATAGACAACATAGCAATAATGGTAATAGACAACATAGCAATAATGGTAATAGACAACATAGCAATAATGGTAATAGAAAACATAGCAATAATGGTAATAGACAACATAGCAATAATGGTAATGGACAACAGCAATAATGGTAATAGACAACATAGCAATAATGGTAATCGACAACATAGCAACAATGGTAATAGACAACATAGCAACAATGGTAATAGACAACATAGCAATAATGGTAACAAAAACATAGTTTTACTCCGCATACAGACACACACAAACATAGTTTTACTCCGCATACAGACACACACAAACATAGTTTTACTCCGCATACAGACACACAAAAACATAGTTTTACTCCGCATACAGACACACACAAACATAGTTTAACTCCGCATACAGACACACAAAAACATAGTTTTACTCCGCATACAGACACACACAAACATAGTTTTACTCCGCATACAGACACACACAAACATAGTTTAACTCCGCATACAGACACACAAAAACATAGTTTTACTCCGCATACAGACACACAAAAACATAGTTTCACTCCGCATACAGACACACAAAAACATAGTTTTACTCCGCATACAGACACACAAAAACATAGTTTTACTCCGCATACAGACATACACAAACATAGTTTAACTCCGCATACAGACACACAAAACATAGTTTTACTCCGCATACAGACACACAAAAACATAGTTTTACTCCGCATACAGACACACAAAAACATAGTTTTACTCCGCATACAGACACACAAAAACATAGTTTAACTCCGCATACAGACACACAAAAACATAGTTTCACTCCGCATACAGACACACAAAAACATAGTTTTACTCCGCATACAGACACACAAAAACATAGTTTTACTCCGCATACAGACACACAAAAACATAGTTTAACTCCGCATACAGACACACAAAAACATAGTTTCACTCCGCATACAGACACACAAAAACATAGTTTTACTCCGCATACAGACACACAAAAACATAGTTTCACTCCGCATACAGACACACAAAAACATAGTTTTACTCCGCATACAGACACACAAAAACATAGTTTTACTCCGCATACAGACACACACAAACATAGTTTAACTCCGCATACAGACACACAAAAACATAGTTTTACTCCGCATACAGACACACAAAAACATAGTTTCACTCCGCATACAGACACACAAAAACATAGTTTTACTCCGCATACAGACACACAAAAACATAGTTTTACTCCGCATACAGACACACACAAACATAGTTTAACTCCGCATACAGACACACAAAAACATAGTTTTACTCCGCATACAGACACACAAAAACATAGTTTTACTCCGCATACAGACACACAAAAACATAGTTTTACTCCGCATACAGACACACAAAAACATAGTTTAACTCCGCATACAGACACACAAAAACATAGTTTCACTCCGCATACAGACACACAAAAACATAGTTTTACTCCGCATACAGACACACAAAAACATAGTTTTACTCGCATACAGACACACAAAAACATAGTTTAACTCCGCATACAGACACACAAAACATAGTTTCACTCCGCATACAGACACACAAAAACATAGTTTTACTCCGCATACAGACACACAAAAACATAGTTTCACTCCGCATACAGACACACAAAAACATAGTTTTACTCCGCATACAGACACACAAAAACATAGTTTTACTCCGCATACAGACACACAAAAACATAGTTTTACTCCGCATACAGACACACACAAACATAGTTTTACTCCGCATACAGACACACACAAACATAGTTTTACTCCGCATACAGACACACAAAAACATAGTTTACTCCGCATACAGACACACAAAAACATAGTTTTACTCCGCATACAGACACACAAAAACATAGTTTTACTCTGCATACAGACACACAAAAACATAGTTTTACTCCACATACAGACACACACAAACATAGTTTTACTCCACATACAGACACACACAAACATAGTTTTACTCCGCATACAGACACACACAAACATAGTTTAACTCCGCATACAGACACACAAAAACATAGTTTTACTACGCATACAGACACACACAAACATAGTTTTTACTCCGCATACAGACACACACAAACATAGTTTAACTCCGCATACAGACACACAAAAACATAGTTTTACTCCGCATACAGACACACAAAAACATAGTTTCACTCCGCATACAGACACACAAAAACATAGTTTTACTCCGCATACAGACACACAAAAACATAGTTTTACTCCGCATACAGACACACACAAACATAGTTTTACTCCGCATACAGACACACACAAACATAGTTTAACTCCGCATACAGACACACAAAAACATAGTTTTACTCCGCATACAGACCACACAAAAACATAGTTTTACTCCGCATACAGACACACAAAAACATAGTTTTACTCCGCATACAGACACACAAAAACATAGTTTAACTCCGCATACAGACACACAAAAACATAGTTTCACTCCGCATACAGACACACAAAAACATAGTTTTACTCCGCATACAGACACACAAAAACATAGTTTTACTCCGCATACAGACACACAAAAACATAGTTTAACTCCGCATACAGACACACAAAAACATAGTTTCACTCCGCATACAGACACACAAAAACATAGTTTTACTCCGCATACAGACACACAAAAACATAGTTACACTCCGCATACAGACACACAAAAACATAGTTTTACTCCGCATACAGACACACAAAAACATAGTTTTACTCCGCATACAGACACACAAAAACATAGTTTTACTCCGCATACAGACACACACAAACATAGTTTTACTCCGCATACAGACACACACAAACATAGTTTTACTCCGCATACAGACACACAAAAACATAGTTTTACTCCGCATACAGACACACAAAAACATAGTTTACTCCGCATACAGACACACAAAAACATAGTTTTACTCTGCATACAGACACACAAAAACATAGTTTACTCCACATACAGACACACACAAACATAGTTTTACTCCACATACAGACACACACAAACATAGTTTTACTCCGCATACAGACACACACAAACATAGTTTAACTCCGCATACAGACACACAAAAACATAGTTTTACTCCGCATACAGACACACAAAACATAGTTTTACTCCGCATACAGACACACACAAACATAGTTTTACTCCGCATACAGACACACAAAAACATAGTTTTACTCCGCATACAGACACACAAAAACATAGTTTCACTCCGCATACAGACACACAAAAACATAGTTTTACTCCGCATACAGACACACAAAAACATAGTTTTTACTCCGCATACAGACACACACAAACATAGTTTAACTCCGCATACAGACACACAAAAACATAGTTTTACTCCGCATACAGACACACAAAAACATAGTTTCACTCCGCATACAGACACACAAAAACATAGTTTTACTCCGCATACAGACACACAAAAACATAGTTTTACTCCGCATACAGACACACAAAAACATAGTTTTACTCCGCATACAGACACACAAAAACATAGTTTTACTCCGCATACAGACACACAAAAACATAGTTTTACTCCACATACAGACACACAAAAACATAGTTTAACTCCGCATACAGACACACAAAAACATAGTTTTCACTCCGCATACAGACACACAAAACATAGTTTTACTCCGCATACAGACACACAAAAACATAGTTTTACTCCGCATACAGACACACAAAAACATAGTTTAACTCCGCATACAGACACACAAAACATAGTTTCACTCCGCATACAGACACACAAAAACATAGTTTTACTCCGCATACAGACACACAAAAACATAGTTTCACTCCGCATACAGACACACAAAAACATAGTTTTACTCCGCATACAGACACACAAAAACATAGTTTTACTCCGCATACAGACACACAAAACATAGTTTTACTCCGCATACAGACACACACAAACATAGTTTTACTCCGCATACAGACACACACAAACATAGTTTTACTCCGCATACAGACACACAAAAACATAGTTTTACTCCGCATACAGACACACAAAAACATAGTTTTACTCCGCATACAGACACACAAAAACATAGTTTTACTCTGCATACAGACACACAAAAACATAGTTTTTACTCCACATACAGACACACACAAACATAGTTTTACTCCGCATACAGACACACACAAAAACATAGTTTTACTCCACATACAGACACACACAAACATAGTTTTACTCCGCATACAGACACACACAAAAACATAGTTTTACTCCGCATACAGACACACAAAAACATAGTTTTACTCCGCATACAGACACACAAAAACATAGTTTTACTCCGCATACAGACACACAAAAACATAGTTTTACTCCACATACAGACACACACAAACATAGTTTTACTCCGCATACAGACACACACAAAAACATAGTTTTACTCCGCATACAGACACACAAAAACATAGTTTTACTCCACATACAGACACACACAAACATAGTTTAACTCCGCATACAGACACACAAAAACATAGTTTTACTCCGCATACAGACACACAAAAACATAGTTTTACTCCGCATACAGACACACAAAAACATAGTTTTACTCCGCATACAGACACACACAAACATAGTTTTACTCCGCATACAGACACACAAAACATAGTTTTACTCCGCATACAGACACACAAAAACATAGTTTTACTCCGCATACAGACACACACAAACATAGTTTTACTCCGCATACAGACACACACAAAACATAGTTTTACTCCACATACAGACACACACAAACATAGTTTTACTCCGCATACAGACACACAAAAACATAGTTTTACTCCGCATACAGACACACAAAAACATAGTTTTACTCCGCATACAGACACACAAACATAGTTTTACTCCGCATACAGACACACAAAACATAGTTTTACTCCGCATACAGACACACAAACATAGTTTTACTCCGCATACAGACACACAAAACATAGTTTTACTCCGCATACAGACACACAAAAACATAGTTTTACTCCGCATACAGACACACAAAAACATAGTTTTACTCCGCATACAGACACACAAAACATAGTTTTACTCCGCATACAGACACACAAAAACATAGTTTTACTCCGCATACAGACACACAAAAACATAGTTTTACTCCGCATACAGACACACAAAACATAGTTTTACTCCGCATACAGACACACAAAAACATAGTTTTACTCCGCATACAGACACACAAAAACATAGTTTTACTCCGCATACAGACACACAAAACATAGTTTTACTCCGCATACAGACACACAAAAACATAGTTTTACTCCGCATACAGACACACAAAAACATAGTTTTACTCCGCATACAGACACACAAACATAGTTTTAATCCGCATACAGACACACAAACATAGTTTTACTCCGCATACAGACACACAAACATAGTTTTACTCCGCATACAGACACACAAACATAGTTTTACTCCGCATACAGACACACAAAAACATAGTTTTACTCCGCATACAGACACACAAAACATAGTTTTACTCCGCATACAGACACACAAAACATAGTTTTACTCCGCATACAGACACACAAAAACATAGTTTTATTCCGCATACAGACACACAAAAACATAGTTTTACTCCGCATACAGACACACAAAAACATAGTTTTACTCCGCATACAGACACACAAAAACATAGTTTTACTCCGCATACAGACACACAAAACATAGTTTTTACTCCGCATACAGACACACAAACATAGTTTTACTCCGCATACAGACACACAAAACATAGTTTTACTCCGCATACAGACACACAAACATAGTTTTACTCCGCATACAGACACACAAACATAGTTTTACTCCGCATACAGACACACAAAAACATAGTTTTACTCCGCATACAGACACACAAAAACATAGTTTTACTCCGCATACAGACACACAAAAACATAGTTTAACTCCGCATACAGACACACAAAAACATAGTTTAACTCCGCATACAGACACACAAAAACATAGTTTAACTCCGCATACAGACACACAAAAACATAGTTTTACTCCGCATACAGACACACAAAAACATAGTTTTACTCCGCATACAGACACACAAAAACATAGTTTTACTCCGCATACAGACACACAAAAACATAGTTTACTCCGCATACAGACACACAAAAACATAGTTTAACTCCGCATACAGACACACAAAAACATAGTTTTACTCCGCATACAGACACACAAAAACATAGTTTTACTCCGCATACAGACACACAAAAACATAGTTTTACTCCGCATACAGACACACACAAACATAGTTTAACTCCGCATACAGACACACAAAAACATAGTTTTACTCCGCATACAGACACACAAAAACATAGTTTTACTCCGCATACAGACACACAAAAACATAGTTTAACTCCGCATACAGACACACAAAAACATAGTTTTACTCCGCATACAGACACACAAAAACATAAGTTTTACTCCGCATACAGACACACAAAAACATAGTTTAACTCCGCATACAGACACACAAAAACATAGTTTTACTCCGCATACAGACACACACAAACATAGTTTTACTCCGCATACAGACACACAAAAACATAGTTTTACTCCGCATACAGACACACAAAAACATAGTTTTACTCCGCATACAGACACACAAAACATAGTTTTACTCCGCATACAGACACACAAAAACATAGTTTTACTCCGCATACAGACACACAAAAACATAGTTTTACTCCGCATACAGACACACACAAACATAGTTTTACTCCGCATACAGACACACACAAAACATAGTTTTACTCCGCATACAGACACACAAAAACATAGTTTTACTCCGCATACAGACACACAAAAACATAGTTTTACTCCGCATACAGACACACACAAACATAGTTTTACTCCGCATACAGACACACAAAAACATAGTTTTACTCCGCATACAGACACACAAAAACATAGTTTTACTCCGCATACAGACACACACAAACATAGTTTAACTCCGCATACAGACACACAAAACATAGTTTTACTCCGCATACAGACACACAAAAACATAGTTTTACTCCGCATACAGACACACAAAAACATAGTTTTACTCCGCATACAGACACACAAAAACATAGTTTTACTCCGCATACAGACACACAAACATAGTTTTACTCCGCATACAGACACACAAACATAGTTTTACTCCGCATACAGACACACAAACATAGTTTTACTCCGCATACAGACACACAAACATAGTTTTACTCCGCATACAGACACACAAAACATAGTTTTACTCCACATACAGACACACACAAACATAGTTTTACTCCGCATACAGACACACACAAAAACATAGTTTTACTCCACATACAGACACACACAAACATAGTTTTACTCCGCATACAGACACACACAAAAACATAGTTTTACTCCGCATACAGACACACAAAAACATAGTTTTACTCCGCATACAGACACACAAAAACATAGTTTTACTCCGCATACAGACACACAAAAACATAGTTTTACTCCACATACAGACACACACAAACATAGTTTTACTCCGCATACAGACACACACAAAAACATAGTTTTACTCCGCATACAGACACACAAAACATAGTTTTACTCCACATACAGACACACACAAACATAGTTTACTCCGCATACAGACACACAAAAACATAGTTTTACTCCGCATACAGACACACAAAAACATAGTTTTACTCCGCATACAGACACACAAAAACATAGTTTTACTCCGCATACAGACACACACAAACATAGTTTTACTCCGCATACAGACACACAAAAACATAGTTTTACTCCGCATACAGACACACAAAAACATAGTTTTACTCCGCATACAGACACACACAAACATAGTTTTACTCCGCATACAGACACACAAAAACATAGTTTTACTCCACATACAGACACACACAAACATAGTTTTACTCCGCATACAGACACACACAAAACATAGTTTTACTCCGCATACAGACACACAAAACATAGTTTTACTCCGCATACAGACACACACAAACATAGTTTTACTCCGCATACAGACACACAAAAACATAGTTTTACTCCGCATACAGACACACAAAAACATAGTTTTACTCCGCATACAGACACACAAAAACATAGTTTTACTCCGCATACAGACACACAAAAACATAGTTTTACTCACATACAGACACACACAAACATAGTTTTACTCCGCATACAGACACACACAAAAACATAGTTTTACTCCGCATACAGACACACAAAAACATAGTTTACTCCACATACAGACACACACAAACATAGTTTAACTCCGCATACAGACACACAAAACATAGTTTTACTCCGCATACAGACACACAAAACATAGTTTTACTCCGCATACAGACACACAAAACATAGTTTTACTCCGCATACAGACACACAAAAACATAGTTTTACTCCGCATACAGACACACAAAAACATAGTTTTACTCCGCATACAGACACACAAAAACATAGTTTTACTCCGCATACAGACACACAAACATAGTTTTACTCCGCATACAGACACACAAACATAGTTTTACTCCGCATACAGACACACACAAACATAGTTTTACTCCGCATACAGACACACAAAAACATAGTTTTACTCCGCATACAGACACACAAAAACATAGTTTTACTCCGCATACAGACACACAAAAACATAGTTTTACTCCGCATACAGACACACAAACATAGTTTTACTCCGCATACAGACACACAAAACATAGTTTTACTCCGCATACAGACACACAAAAACATAGTTTTACTCCGCATACAGACACACAAAAACATAGTTTTACTCCGCATACAGACACACAAACATAGTTTTACTCCGCATACAGACACACAAACATAGTTTTACTCCGCATACAGACACACAAAAACATAGTTTTACTCCGCATACAGACACACAAAACATAGTTTTACTCCGCATACAGACACGACAAAAACATAGTTTTACTCCGCATACAGACACACAAAAACATAGTTTTACTCCGCATACAGACACACAAAAAACATAGTTTTACTCCGCATACAGACACACAAAAACATAGTTTAACTCCGCATACAGACACACAAAAACATAGTTTAACTCCGCATACAGACACACAAAAACATAGTTTAACTCCGCATACAGACACACAAAAACATAGTTTTACTCCGCATACAGACACACAAAAACATAGTTTTACTCGCATACAGACACACAAAAACATAGTTTTACTCCGCATACAGACACACAAAAACATAGTTTAACTCCGCATACAGACACACAAAAACATAGTTTAACTCCGCATACAGACACACAAAAACATAGTTTTTACTCCGCATACAGACACACAAAAACATAAGTTTTACTCCGCATACAGACACACAAAAACATAGTTTTACTCCGCATACAGACACACACAAACATAGTTTAACTCCGCATACAGACACACAAAAACATAGTTTTACTCGCATACAGACACACAAAAACATAGTTTTACTCCGCATACAGACACACAAAAACATAGTTTAACTCCGCATACAGACCACACAAAAACATAGTTTTACTCCGCATACAGACACACAAAAACATAAGTTTTACTCCGCATACAGACACACAAAAACATAGTTTAACTCCGCATACAGACACACAAAACATAGTTTTACTCCGCATACAGACACACACAAACATAGTTTTACTCCGCATACAGACACACAAAAACATAGTTTTACTCCGCATACAGACACACAAAAACATAGTTTTACTCCGCATACAGACACACAGAAAACATAGTTTTACTCCGCATACAGACACACAAAACATAGTTTAACTCCGCATACAGACACACAAAAACATAGTTTTACTCCGCATACAGACACACACAAACATAGTTTTACTCGCATACAGACACACACAAAAACATAGTTTTACTCCGCATACAGACACACAAAAACATAGTTTTACTCCGCATACAGACACACAAAAACATAGTTTTACTCCGCATACAGACACACACAAACATAGTTTTACTCCGCATACAGACACACACAAAAACATAGTTTTTACTCCGCATACAGACACACAAAAACATAGTTTTACTCGCATCAGACACACACAAACATAGTTTACTCCGCATACAGACACACAAAAACATAGTTTTACTCCGCATACAGACACACAAAAACATAGTTTACTCCGCATACAGACACACAAAAACATAGTTTTACTCCGCATACAGACACACAAAACATAGTTTTACTCCGCATACAGACACACAAACATAGTTTTACTCCGCATACAGACACACAAACATAGTTTTACTCCGCATACAGACACACAAACATAGTTTTACTCCGCATACAGACACACAAACATAGTTTTACTCCGCATACAGACACACAAAAACATAGTTTTACTCCGCATACAGACACACAAAAACATAGTTTTACTCCGCATACAGACACACAAACATAGTTTTACTCCGCATACAGACACACAAAAACATAGTTTTACTCCGCATACAGACACACAAAAACATAGTTTTACTCCGCATACAGACACACAAAAACATAGTTTTACTCCGCATACAGACACACAAAAACATAGTTTTACTCCGCATACAGACACACAAAAACATAGTTTTACTCCGCATACAGACACAAACATAGTTTTACTCGCATACAGACACACAAAAACATAGTTTTACTCCGCATACAGACACACAAAACATAGTTTTACTCCGCATACAGACACACAAACATAGTTTTACTCCGCATACAGACACACAAACATAGTTTTACTCCGCATACAGACACACAAACATAGTTTTACTCCGCATACAGACACACAAAACATAGTTTTACTCCGCATACAGACACACAAAAACATAGTTTTACTCCGCATACAGACACACAAACATAGTTTTACTCCGCATACAGACACACAAAAGTATGCAAGTTTTACTCCGCATACAGACACACAAACATAGTTTTACTCCGCATACAGACACACAAAAAAGTTTACGAGTGGTTTGAGCTCTCGGCAATAAGAAATATCCAAAGCCTCAAGTTATGAGCTTGCACTCGTCTTATAAAAAAAACTTTGTAGATAAGGCGGCAATAATTAGTTAAATGCTTTATATAAGATTATTAATGTATTATATTTAACAAGGTCATCAAATTTGAGCAACTTTGATTGCATAAACAGATTATGAGTATATTCTAAATAACCAACGTTGTGAATGATCTTTTCTGTAAAATGATCAGAGGATGAATTGTGTTGTGGTAAGTATTCCCCCATACTTCAACACAGTATGGGAGTGTTGTGGTAAGTATTCCCCCATACTTCAACACAGTATGCGAGTGTTGTGGTAAGTATTCCCCCATACTTCAACACAGTATGGGAGTGTTGTGGTAAGTATTCCCCCATACTTCAACACAGTATGGGAGTGTTGTGGTAAGTATTCCCCCATACTTCAACACAGTATGGGAGTGTTGTGGTAAGTATTCCCCCATACTTCAACACAGTATGTAAGGTATGGGAGTGTTGTGGTAAGTATTCCCCCATACTTCAACACAGTATGGGAGTGTTGTGGTAAGTATTCCCCCATACTTCAACACAGTATGGGAGTGTTGTGGTAAGTATTCCCCATACTTCAACACAGTATGGGAGTGTTGTGGTAAGTATTCCCCCATACTTCACACAGTATGGGAGTGTTGTGGTAAGTATTCCCCCATACTTCAACACAGTATGTAAGGTATGGGAGTGTTGTGGTAAGTATTCCCCCATACTTCAACACAGTTTGGGAGTGTTGTGGTAAGTATTCCCCCATACTTCAACACAGTATGGGAGTGTTGTGGTAAGTATTCCCCCATACTTCAACACAGTATGGGAGTGTTGTGGTAAGTATTCCCCCATACTTCAACACAGTATGTAAGGTATGGGAGTGTTGTGGTAAGTATTCCCCCATACTTCAACACAGTATGGGAGTGTTGTGGTAAGTATCCCCCATACTTCAACACAGTATGGGAGTGTTGTGGTAAGTATTCCCCCATACTTCAACACAGTATGGGAGTGTTGTGGTAAGTATTCCCCATACTTCAACACAGTATGGGAGTGTTGTGGTAAGTATTCCCCATACTTCAACACAGTATGTAAGGTATGGGAGTGTTGTGGTAAGTATTCCCCCATACTTCAACACAGTTTGGGAGTGTTGTGGTAAGTATTCCCCCATACTTCAACACAGTATGGGAGTGTTGTGGTAAGTATTCCCCCATACTTCAACACAGTATGGGAGTGTTGTGGTAAGTATTCCCCCATACTTCAACACAGTATGTAAGGTATGGCAGTACCAAGGTGCAGTATAGAGTATGGAGTGCATTTTCATTGTGGTATAGTTTTGCTTTGTTTATAATTGAGAGGCTTTTGGAGATTTTTGTTTGAATGTGTCTGACATGAGCTTTCCATGATAGTTTACTATCAATTATTACTCTCAAAATTTACGATTTCAATTTGGGTACCATCAATACTTATTTTCTGTTCAGACGTTATGTTTGCGATTACCAAACATCACTATCTTAGTTTTATTTATATTCAAAGATCATTTATTTGTGTCCATCCATTTTTTTTACTATGTTTAGTTCTGTGTTTACTGTATTTATGAGCTCATTATAGTCATCACTACTGTAGAATACATTTGTGTCGTCTGCAAATAGTATACATTTCAGTACTTTGGAAAATAAACAGTAAAACAATTAATTAAAAGAAGCAACAAAAACAGGACTCCGAGGTCTTAATCAAGGCTCGAGTCGTTCGTTTTGCTCGCAGACATTTATTTGATTATTATTTATTAATTTTAGCCGCGTCTTCTTCACTTTTTCATTTATTTTAGCCACATCTTCTTCACTTTTTCATTTATTTTAGCCACATCTTCTTCACTTTTTCATTTATTTTAGCCACATCTTCTTCACTTTTTCATTTATTTTAGCCACATCTTCTTCACTTTTTCATTAATTTTAGCCACATCTTCTTCACTTTTTCATTAATTTTAGCCACATCTTCACTTTTTCATTTATTTTAGCCACATCTTCTTCACTTTTTCATTAATTTTAGCCACATCTTCTTCACTTTTTCATTAATTTTAGCCACATCTTCACTTTTTCATTTATTTTAGCCACATCTTCTTCACTTTTTCATTAATTTTAGCCACATCTTCCTCACTTTTTCATTAATTTTAGCCACATCTTCTTCACTTTTTCATTAATTTTAGCCACATCTTCTTCACTTTTTCATTTATTTTAGCCACATCTTCTTCACTTTTTCATTTATTTTAGCCACATCTTCACTTTTTCATTTATTTTAGCCACATCTTCTTCACTTTTTCATTTATTTTAGCCACATCTTCTTCACTTTTTCATTTATTTTAGCCACATCTTCTTCACTTTTTCATTAATTTTAGCCACATCTTCTTCACTTTTTCATTAATTTTAGCCACATCTTCTTCACTTTTTCATTAATTTTAGCCACATCTTCTTCACTTTTTCATTAATTTTAGCCACATCTTCTTCACTTTTCATTTATTTAGCCACATCTTCTTCACTTTTTCATTTATTTTAGCCACATCTTCTTCACGTTAGCAACGATGCCAAATCTAATGGCGTCAGAACTATTACAATAAGCAAACAGAAGTTACAATTAGTCTGACAAGTTTCATAACATGGTCACTACTGTCTAGTTTCTCTTGTTATATTCTTATTTTATTGTTGTATTTTTATTGTCATTGTTGCTTTTTATTTTTATTCTTATTGTAATATTTTTCTATTTTGTTTCCATTTACACCCCCATTATTTATTTTTTATAATTTGATCTCAATTCTGTACACTGCTGCTGGAATTTAAATTTTCCTAAAGGAATCAAAGTACTATCCATCCAAAAAATACAAAATAAATAGATTTTAAATACATATCAGAAATAATCCTACCTTGTTGGCCTCTTAAACTCCAAGGAAATAAAATTTATTTCAATCCGAGACTCCATTAACTTCTCCACAGCTGCTGCCTTGATGTGTCACATATTAATTGTCCCCCCAACAACATCATCAAAGTGGAACAATAAATATGTCCCCCTCTCAATGTACATGAGTTTGTAACCAAAATAAAGTTAACATAAACTTGCATGGATTAACCCAAGGATATACCTTTTTAATCACATTGTGTACAATATAACTTATATTTATGTATTGTATTTATTTATTCTCACCAACTATGACATTATATATTAAATATACATATTATTATTTTATCTTCACTCCCTAAGTAAGTAGAAACATTGGGCAAAAAGTTGTAGTGTTCTTTTATTAACATTCAAATGTTTATTATACATTTAAATGAAATAGTAAAAACAAGATTGTAAAATGTGTCAACTTTATCTTCAAATCCGACAGTACAAATCAATATTTTATTACAATCTTCACAAAGTTGCAAAAATCCCATTTGTAACAGTTTTTATGTTGCATTTGACATGACCTCATTTCATATTCTGTTCAATTGTTGTAACAATAAATACATACAGTAGAGTCCTTATTTTATAAAAAAATATGTCATCATATTCTGATATTAAATAATGTGAAAACAGTGTTGGACATCAGCAGGTTTTTTACCCCACTTGAATTATTTCATGTGGTCCTTCGTCAACATGTCCTCCTCCTCCTCCTCCTCCTCCTCCTTGTCCTGCTGGAAGTAGAGAAAAAAATCATTTTTAAAGTTTTTTGTAGTGCTAAACTTCTTGTACTAAAAAAAATTAATTAACTAATTAGATTACCATAGTAACTAATTAGCTGACCATAGTAACTAACCATAGCAACTAATTAGATGAGCATAGTAACTAACCATAGCAACTAATTAGATGACCATAGCAACTAATTAGATGAGCATAGTAACTAACCATAGCAACTAATTATGACCATAGTAACTAATTATATGAACATAGTAACTAATTAGATGACCATAGTAACTAATTAGATGACCATAGTAACTAACCATAGCAACTAATTATATGACCATAGTAACTAATTAGATGACCATAGTAACTAACCATAGCAACTAATTATGACCATAGTAACTAATTAGATGACCATAGTAACTAACAATAGCAACTAATTAGATGACCATAGTAACTAATTAGATGACCATAGTAACTAACAATAGCAACTAATTAGATGACCATAGTAACTAATTAGCTGACCATAGTAACTAACCATAGCAACTAATTAGATGACCATAGCAACTAATTAGATGAGCATAGTAACTAACCATAGCAACTAATTATGACCATAGTAACTAATTAGATGAACATAGTAACTAATTAGATGACCATAGTAACTAATTAGATGAGCATAGTAACTAACCATAGCAACTAATTATATGACCATAGTAACTAATTAGATGACCACAGTAACTAACCATAGCAACTAATTAGATGAGCATAGTAACTAATTAGATGACCATAGTAACTAATTAGATGAGCATAGTAACTAACCATAGCAACTAATTATGACCATAGTAACTAATTAGATGAACATAGTAACTAATTAGATGAGCATAGTAACTAACCATAGCAACTAATTATATGACCATAGTAACTAACCATAGCAACTAATTAGATGAGCATAGTAACTAATTAGATGACCATAGTAACTAATTAGATGAGCATAGTAACTAATTAGATGACCATAGTAACTAACCATAGTAACTAATTATATGATCATAGTAACTAATTAGATGACCATAGTAACTAATTAGATGACCATAGTAACTAACAATAGCAACTAATTAGATGAGCATAGTAACTAATTAGATGAGCATAGTAACTAGTATATGATGCATATTCCAAGCATTTAAAGACTTAGTTAGTATAGTAGAAGACTTAGTTAGTATAGTTAAAGACTTAGTTATGGTGATTATAAAAGGTGAGTGACATCATAATGACAGCTACACTTTACATCTTAAACATCTAAAACTAATATTTGGGAATGTCCAGCAGGCCAGATTGAAAAGATTAAAGGAGCACATGTGACCCCGGTCCTTCATTGGTCCAGGTCTGATCTACACCCCAACATTCATACATACCTTAAACCCAAAATTCTAACTCCTTAACTGTAACCCTAACCTGAACTCAAACCCAACTCCTAAGCCATATCTCTTTGTATATAAATCCTAAAACAAACTAACTCCTAAAATCCTAATCCTGATTGAACTTGGAACTCAAACTCTACCCCCAACTCTGAACCCATGAACCCAAACCTTAACCTTAACCTTCATGCCTAGTCGGCAACACAAGTCCTAATCCTAATAGAAACACACAATACACCCAACTTTAAATGTAACCCTAACCCTAACCCTTACCCATAGCTCCTAAACCTTTTACCCAAACTTCTAAATACTAAAACTAACCTTAACCCGGCCTATGTAGGAGTAGTTTTTAAGAGTGGGACCTTGTAAAGGACTTTACTCCCAGGGAGATTAGTCTAATATTTCTCTCATTCTAATCCTTGTTAAAGGTGAAGTTGCTAGACCTTGGTCAGCTGTGAGGTGTGCTAGACCTTGGTCAGCTGTGAGGTGTGCTAGACCTTGGTCAGCTGTGAGGTGTGGTAGACCTTGGTCAGCTGTGAGGTGTGGTAGACCTTGGTCAGCTGTGAGGTGTGGTAGACCTTGGTCAGCTGTGAGGTGTGGTAGAAGTTGTTAAAGGTGAAGTTGCTAGACCTTGGTCAGCTGTGAGGTGTGCTAGACCTTGGTCAGCTGTGAGGTGTGCTAGACCTTGGTCAGCTGTGAGGTGTGGTAGACCTTGGTCAGCTGTGAGGTGTGGTAGACCTTGGTCAGCTGTGAGGTGTGGTAGACCTTGGTCAGCTGTGAGGTGTGGTAGACCTTGGTCAGCTGTGAGGTGTGGTAGACCTTGGTCAGCTGTGAGGTGTGGTAGAAGTTGTTAAAGGTAAAGTTGCTAGACCTTGGTCAGCTGTGAGGTGTGGTAGACCTTGGTCAGCTGTGAGGTGTGCTAGACCTTGGTCAGCTGTGAGGTGTGGTAGAAGTTGTTAAAGGTAAAGTTGCTAGACCTTGGTCAGCTGTGAGGTGTGCTAGACCTTGGTCAGCTGTGAGGTGTGGTAGACCTTGGTCAGTTGTGAGGTGTGGTAGAAGTTGTTAAAGGTAAAGTTGCTAGACCTTGGTCAGCTGTGAGGTGTGGTAGAAGTTGTTAAAGGTAAAGTTGCTAGACCTTGGTCAGCTGTGAGGTGTGGTAGACCTTGGTCAGCTGTGAGGTGTGGTAGACCTTGGTCAGTTGTGAGGTGTGGTAGAAGTTGTTAAAGGTGAAGTTGCTAGACCTTGGTCAGCTGTGAGGTGTGGTAGAAGTTGTTAAAGGTAAAGTTGCTAGACCTTGGTCAGCTGTGAGGTGTGGTAGACCTTGGTCAGCTGTGAGGTGTGGTAGACCTTGGTCAGTTGTGAGGTGTGGTAGAAGTTGTTAAAGGTGAAGTTGCTAGACCTTGGTCAGCTGTGAGGTGTGGTAGAAGTTGTTAAAGGTGAAGTTGCTAGACCATGGTCAGTTGTGAGGTGTGGTAGAAGTTGTTAAAGGTGAAGTTGCTAGACCTTGGTCAGCTGTGAGGTGTGGTAGAAGTTGTTAAAGGTAAAGTTGCTAGACCTTGGTCAGCTGTGAGGTGTGGTAGACCTTGGTCAGCTGTGAGGTGTGGTAGACCTTGGTCAGCTGTGAGGTGTGGTAGACCTTGGTCAGTTGTGAGGTGTGGTAGAAGTTGTTAAAGGTGAAGTTGCTAGACCTTGGTCAGCTGTGAGGTGTGCTAGACCTTGGTCAGCTGTGAGGTGTGCTAGACCTTGGTCAGCTGTGAGGTGTGCTAGACCTTGGTCAGCTGTGAGGTGTGGTAGAAGTTGAGCAGGCTGGAGACGGTGACGTAAAAGGCTGCAAAGATGGCTGCCACCATCACGGAGAAGAAGGCCAGGCCGGAGAGGACGCAGAGCAGAGTGATGGCCGCCACGCTCAGCAGGAACCCTGACAACAACACAACATTGATACACGTGATCATGTGACTGTTGTTGTTGTTGTTATACATGTGATCATGTGACCGTGTTGTTGTTGTTGTTGTTGTGGCTTACCCTCCAAAAACACCAAGCTGACCGCTGACATGATGGCGGTGGTCACAGCGAACACGAGGAAGAGTCCTACTGGGACTGCAGCCATGACACAGAAGAAGAAGACGGCCAGAGCCAACACCGGCCGTCCACTCAGGTACTGACCCACTCTGCTGTTCATCAGCAGTGTTACCTATGAACACAACAACACTCTGCTGTTCATCAGCAGTGTTACCTATGAACACAACAACACTCTGCTGTTCATCAGCAGTGTTACCTATGAACACAACAACACTCTGCTGTTCATCAGCAGTGTTACCTATGAACACAACAACACTCTGCTGTTCATCAGCAGTGTTACCTATGAACACAACAACACTCTGCTGTTCATCAGCAGTGTTACCTATGAACACAACAATCATGCTGCATTCACTGCTCACGTTCAACACAACTCCTGTTTCTATGATTCCTTTGGACAAGGTACAAGTTGATTTTCAAGGTAAAAGTTGATTTTCAAGGTAAAAGTAGATTTTCATGACAAAAAATTATTTTCAATGAAAACAATTGATTTTCAAGGTAAAAAATTATTTAAGGAAAAAAAATATTTTCAAGGTAAAAGTTGATTTTCAAGACAAAAAATGATTTAAGGTAAAAAAAGATTTTCAAGGTAAAAGTTGATTTTCAAGACAAAAAATGATTTAAGGAAAAAAATTATTTAAGGAAAAAAATTATTTTCAAGGAAAAAAATTATTTTCAAGGTAAAAAATTATTTAAGGTAAAAAATTATTTTCAAGGTAAAAGTTAATTTTCAAGACAAAAACTGATTTTCAAGGTAAAAAATTATTAATAAGGAAAAAAATATTTTCAAGGTAAAAGTTGATTTTAAAGACAAAAAAATATTTTCAAGGTAAAAAAATGATTTTCAAGGAAAAAATGATTTTCAAGGTGAAAGTTGATTTTTACGGAGCCCCTACCTAAAGGGACATGGGAATTTATTTTTTTTAGACATGTATCTCGTGGCCACGAGAAACTTTTTATTAAAAAATAAATAAATAAATAAATAATTTTTTTTAAATTTTTTTATAAAAAGTTTCTCGTGGCCACGAGATACATGTCTAAAAAAAAAAATTCCCATGTCCCTTTAGGGGCTCCATAGATTTTCAAGGAAAAAGTTCATTTTCAAGACAGAAAATTATTTTCAAGGGAAAAAAATATTTTCAAGGTAAAAGTTGATTTTAAAGACAAAAACTGATTTTCAATGAAAAAATTGATTTTCAAGGTAAAAAATTATTTATAAGGAAAAAAAATATTTTCAAGGTAAAAGTTGATTTTCAAGACAAAAAATGATATGAACATTTGAATTTGATTATATTTTACTTTTATTGTGTCATTGTCAAATATGTGATTAGTTTGTCCTTTTCAGACAGTTTTTAGGTAAATTCAGGTGGGAGCACATTTAGGTAAATTTAGGTGGGAGCACATTTAGGTCCATTCAGGTGGGAGCACATTTAGGTAAATTTAGGTGGGAGCACATTTAGGTCCATTCAGGCGGGAGCACATTTAGGTAAATTTAGGTGGGAGCACATTTAGGTCCATTCAGGCGGGAGCACATTTAGGTAAATTTAGGTGGGAGCACATTTAGGT